>NW_028301711.1:88558333-88861363 GCF_037042655.1 Diuraphis noxia | reverse complement strand
TAAGAGCGGATTACCGCGTGTCTATTACTCGAGATTTCGGACCCAGCTCACTTTATATAAGTTCCTATACTCATAATAACGTATTTTGTACTCTCATCAGTCATCGGCATACAGTAGAAGATTGCGTGATTCGAAAATATGACTATATTATTGCAGTATGCATCACACAGCGCGACACACCAGTTGCAATGTACTGCTGCAATACTTCCGTATAAGGAGATTGAGATAAGTTGATAAACTTAATTTTATAACCATTCTCAAACTACAAACATTATATTATATTGAACGTATAGAAAAATTTGTAATTATTGTGTACAACAATTTAGTGAGGATATTGAAGGTTAGGTTAGGTTAGGTTGGGCAATCCAAAGTAAAGAAGTTAGGAAATTCAAGAAGGTTGAAGAAAATGCTCAAATTCACCATCTAACCAAATATTATGCTCGTGGAAATACTCCAACTGTATTATGTCGACGCTAGCAAAAAATTATATTAATATTTATGTCACAGTATTATAGCAGGTATATATTATATACCTTTGCCTCCATCGAGGACTGTTTTTTCAAACCGAGTGGAAACCGTTCGCATCGGGCACGATACGATGAGCTGCAACACTTTTTCAAAACGAATATATCTAACTGCAGGTATGTGAAACCCGATTGATCACAGTACCTATTTTGGAACAACCCGATTGAGCAGTCAATGCAACGATGCCAATTTTTCTGTCTGACTATGTACAATCAGGCTACATGATCTTTTTAAATACTAGTGTACATAAAATTGTATGGATAACATAATACAATAATATTAAAATTGCACCCATAAATTAGCTTTTAGACTAATCTATATAGGACATAAACTATATAAAATAATATAATTTTATACTTGGATGATAATTATAAAATAATTCCTGTAAAAAATTATAACTTTTTTTTAAAATTCTTGTTTTGCCGTGCGTGGGACGGCGATAACGTTGTACATATTTCTATGCTCAATCGTGTTTTATTTCGAATTTGTACTGTTTAATTGTATCTGTGCTCAATCGGGTTCCGGCCTGACGGTCGTTCTGTTGATATTTTCGGGGTCCTTCCTTGACGAACGACTGGAAATGCCAAGGGACTAAAATGAAATCGGTCAAATTCGACTAGCTATATATAAATATATAATACCAAGCAACGAAAAAATACCCCAGAGTGCAACCCTAGACTGCAATAATTACTGCTGTAGACGATGCCTGCAGCCGAGCACCTCCACACCGGAGCCAGACGCTGAGCTGAAGTCGCACTCGAACCTCGTATATGTATATACGCATATAATACATAACAGTCATACGACACCGGTAATCTCCTTGCACGCGCGACTCGAGCGCTGCAGAAACGATGGTCGGGGCCCGAACGGACGGGTTATTACGGGTAATCTTCCGGAGGCGGCCATTTTGTTTTGTTTTTGTAGTTTTTTTTAGAAAAAAAATGTGTTTTTTTTTCCACTACACGTCGTCGATCGCTGCGCGTACGTCGCCGCCGGTCACCCGAGATTCCTACAGGTGTGGTCTTCTACGTCCGCGACCCGCAGCTATATACCCTATACAGATTAACGCGGTTGACGAGCGCTCCGGTTCGTATAATATATTTACGTTATAGGTACATATTCGTATATACATGTACACGCCGTTACCGTGTATACGTAATAACGATATAAGGTGTCAACTGCGACAGCGGTGTGTCGTTTCGCTTTTTCTTTTTATTTCATCTCCGCCCAACCACCGCCAGACCTCGGATCAAATATACGATGTACATTTCCCACGTCTTTATTATATTTTATATACATATTATATATATATATATATATATATACGTTATATGATAATAACGTCTTTCGTCATATCATATATATAATATATTTCGTCTGTTCTAATGCATATACACACGCATTATCGGCCGGTCGAGTACCTATACATTTTTATTAAAATTTTTCCTTTTTATTTTTTTATTCTGTTTTTTATTTTTGTATTTTCCGGTTTGTCACCTTCGCTGCGCTCGACCACCGTCCCGACACGTCACAGTTGCATTTTATATATATATATATATATTATATTTATCAGGTATACGCGTGTGAGAATGCAGTGTGTGTATGTATTGTAAGGTCCGTCCCATCATATTACATCCATACAATATATTTTATTATATATATATATATATGATTATTATATACCTAAAGTGCATGACATAATAATAATTATAACGTACCTACATAATATTATATTATATGATGTATTATTAATGCGCATGCCGTGCACAATAATATATTATGTTTCTTCCCATTGTTTTTTTGCTGGCCTCTCCTCTGCCTCCTAACCTAACCTCTCCTCTGGTTTCACTTCCTCGTCGTAGCATGCACGCGATTCGCATCCGTGATCTGCTACGTTCTCGGGTTACTGGGCGCGGCTCCCGGAAAAATGTCCGCCGACGATCCGACAAGGTAACGTTCTCGATCGCAATACACCGGCTGCAGGTGTATTACACACACGACATTGCAAAATCAAATCGCAAAAATTATATAAACCAATACTGGTACTATATATAGTATATATATATTTTAAGTTGAACAACGTACGAGTATACATAACAAAACGTCAAGCACGCGGAATTAAAAATATGATTATTTATATAATATGTAAATAAAGCAATAATACCAATCATAATATACATATAGGTATTAATGTATTATAATAATTTCAAACAAGAATTAAATCTTATTTTAATTTAAACGAAAATAAACATCACGGTGTAAATATTAATGCTGTAAGTACATGGTATTATAATATAAATTACTCAGCTGCTTGAATTTTAATTGTCGACCTAGATCTGCAAATACTTTTTACATTCCATTTCAAAGAACTAATTACGCACTTTGTTCACCTAGCTGTTAATAGATTAATGAAAATAACTAATGATGTCCAGATAGATTTATTTAATTTTCCTTGTTTCGATTGTTTTTGTAACCATATTGCGTATCTTTAAATTATTTCAGCTACCTATATTATTATATTGTCTAAATTATATTTTTATATTGTTTTTATACTTTTTAATATTATTATTTATATATATATACTATTTACTGTATTTCTTTTCAATAGATTTAATTCCATAAAATTGTATTTAATTATAAAAATTGTAATTGGGTTCTACCCGTTTAAATTTACAAAATAAATAAAATAAAATAAATAAATAAAAATACGCACATCATTGCTATTCATTTCTCATAGTCATTATATATTATAATACCAAATAATGTTCTGTACCTATTGTATTATTTTTTTGTCAGTTAGGATACCTAATAAATCTTTTCTGTTTATAAAAAATGTAAAATTGAGTAAACGCTATGATACAAAATTATTCACCAAGCATAGACACACCCTAAATTCTTCAATAATGCAGTTATTTGAAATATAATTTTCAATGTTTTTAAACATACTTTTCAAATTTTTGACATATATTTTATACTACTATAATATCTTGATAAATTATAACAGTATATGCTTCTGTTTTTTAAATGAGAATTCCCGTTTTCAACAGTAAATAATTCAGCAGATAACTGAAAAATTTGACGTATTAGAATCAAAATTCGTTAGGTGATTTGAAAATTTTAGCCATTAATATTAATCTATCAACATATCAATAATATATAAAAATGGCCCAAGTATAGTAAATATATATTATACTTTCGACATTATACGTATATTTTCTATTTTTATAAAATCATTTTTAAGGACTATTATCTTTTGAACTTGGCAAATCGAAATTTTCAAAAAAATTGCCCACTGAATTATTTACAGTAAAAATAAGGGGAGGGGTGTAATTTTAAAAACAGAAATTTATATCCTCACAGGAGACTCTTTAAGAAGTATAAATAAATTTAAGAATTTGGGAAAAATTATTCTGAACTTTAATTATATACTCAGCATCGTAAATCATTTAATCTGTATAATAATTATTTAGTTAACACTTTTCATGAAATGTACTCGTAATTATTGGCGATCGTTAAAATTTACTTATATTATATTCTATATTATAGTTATACTAATTTATGTTAATTACATAACAAATTAGCAGTCTTTGGTAGTATTCGGAATACTATTTAGGTATTCAGAATACTTTTGAAAATACTTTTCCTAAAAGTATTTTATGCAGTATTCAGAATACCTTCGAAAGTATTCCAAATACTATATTCGGAATACTTTAATAGTATAACAATATTTTTTTTTTAGGATTTTAGTGTTTTAGCATCTACATTTGCAAAATGTCAAGCTATTTGGAACAAACAGAACCGTTCTAGTCAAATGGCCGACATAGTTAAAACCAATTTGGATGTATACTTAAAGACTCCTAATGATACCTGTTAGAATCCCTGGTTTAATGCTATGAAATTTCTTATTATTCATTTTAAAACGAGCCCTGCTAAATTGTATAATATATGTTATGCTGTTAAAGGTAACCGTTTTTCTAAAGCCGATGTATAATTTTTGGACGAGTATTTACTAGTAATGGAGCCTCTGCATGTGTGTGTGTCTAGATGTATTACAAGGGTAAAAATATATGTATTTTGGTTACTTATTGCCATCTATCACATCACTCAAACAAAAATATGATGATATTCTATCGGAAAAAAATTATTATTTAGCGATTTCCTTGTTATTTTGTTTAAATAAATACTTTTTACATTCCTTATTTAGTATGTATTGTTTTCAACTGTGCCTGTCCAGGTAAAAGATTTTATACTTTAATAATATTATTAATATTATTCATAGAAGATAATTATTACAGATAATTATTATAAATATTATAAACAATTATTATAATATAATATTGTAAATCATAAATAGTTATAGTTCGGTGTATTATAATTTTAATCTACAAACAATATATTATATATTTAAACATTGGCTATAATTCCCCAAAAGAAATTATTATTTTATTAATATTTATAACAAAAAATATTTTAAAAGTATTTGGAATATTTTTATAGCATTCTAAATACTTTATTCAGAATACTATTTTTATGATGTATTCGAATACATATTCGAAATACTATTTTTCATGAATATTCGAGTATTTATTCCGAATACTTTTAAAAAGTATTTTACCCAAGACTGCAAATTAGATATGCGTGCAACTATAGTCTGGCGTATTTACCGGAGCCACAGTTCTTTTAGACAGAAGAAATATTGTTTTAATAAAATGAAGGATTGATAAGTTCATTTTTAAGTTATAGTTATAGTTTTAAATAAATATTTTATAAGTACCTAGCTGTATAACAATATTACTATCATTGTTATGCATTTTTTTCATTAACTCCAATGTTTTGAATTATTCTAATCAGCTTATTGTCATCTTTATAATCTCCTTTATTTTTAGCTATCTCATTCGTGTAAGTTAGACTTCAGCTATGACTTTTTTTATATGATATTATGTGTGTTTGATAAAATGTATGGTATTTTATTCTTGTTAGCGTAATATGTAGGTACTACTATAATTTACATACCATCTAACTATATTTTCTACCATCACTATTTAATAATTATTTAATTTCTGTGTGTAATATAGGTCCTCCAAATCCTATATAGGTCTGTTGCCAACAATAATTTACACCGCTGATGGCGGTAAGAAGTATAGGTACTTGTGTCGTATAAATATAACAACATTGTTCATTGCGCGTAATATATAGGTAATATTATGTTATAATATATCCCCATAGGTTTCACCATTCGTTCATCTCTATTCTGCAGCTATACCACGCGTTATAGTTTTTTTTTAAGACAACGTCGTGTGGCAATACAATAACGAATTTGAATGATCATATATATTTTTATCGCGTCAAAAATCCGCTCGATGGACTCTTATAAAGTTATGACTATTATAGGTTATTAATTTACCACGCGCGTCATGTCAACCGTGCACAATCGAACTCGTCCGGTTGATTATTTTCGTTTGAGAGAATATTCAAGTGTACTGCATCATACGACCCTCTATAAAACATAGCTCCGAATGATCCGTGATATGCATATCGGGGGAGGATTGCGTATACATATATAGTTTGGCGCGTTATATAACAATATAAACACTATATAATAGTACAATGCTGCAATGCCTTCGGGCGATCCATTTCGTAAATGTACCTATAATTGTGTATAGCATATTATATAGTACCTATATACGTAATAAAGCGTTCGGTACAAAGCCGGATTTAGGAGTCCCCGCAATTTTGTAATAATTTACCGGTAAATACGGAAAAATCGATCGTAAAAATATTATATACTCGAATGCGTTGGTATTATATTATATTATATAAAGTTTTATATTATACTCGGGAATTATATACGTCAAAAGCAATTGTAGTATGACTATGGTCAACGACGGATTCTTCGTCAAAAACAATTAGATTAGTGCGATTGTTATAGGTAATATATATAAACCATCATTGTTGTATTGCGTAAGGGATTGTATGTACGTAGGTAGTAGACGAATACAACGGCAAGTGAATTTTTATTAGACACGTATGTTAAAATTACACAAGGTTATAGTAAACCTATCGTGACTATCTATACAGTTGTTGGTCCCTAGGTTTTTTTTTTTTAGTGAATATACCTAATTTTTAAAAATTTAAAAGTAGGAGTAGACCGTCTTAAATTTATACGGATTCTTATGACCATAAAACAATTCTGGGTTTTCAATTGCAAAAAAAATTCACAAGATGTTCGTATATAATAATCTATTAAATAATAATTATTTTTTTTTTTTGCAGATGTTTGAAAACATTTATGTCTATATATCCATTCTACCGACGATGTGATTTACTCGTATATCTATATTTTTTATGAAATTTTTTTATTAGATTGAAAATGAAATATAATTTTTACTAGAAACCTGACTGATCTACTTTTTCTTCAATATTTTGGTATATTTTTAAGTATTATTGTATTCATATGTCATAGTAATTAGTAAGTGTATCATAGCAGTAGTGTATTGTGTATGTGTATATATATATATATATATATCAATATACTAAAAAATCACTTTAATTTTTAATTTTATCGTAATATATAATTCATAATCAATTGGAATTTAAAAAAGTAGTTTTACGATAGTTTTTATTTGTTTATTGATACTGTAATTTATAATTCCATAACTTTGAGAGAAGCTTATCAAATAATAATAAGTGCATTCTTTGCGTGTGGAAACCTAAATGGAAATGTGCAGCTTATAATTAATTAGAGTTCATTAAGTATATATAGTGATATCAGTGATATCCTACATTTTATTAATAATACTATTTTGTACATAGCATATAGTAAATAATACATTTAGATAACCACTACTATATCACTATTTATTGTTTTAAAATTAAATTTTACTATAATACCTATACCTAAATAATGCGATGTTATTATTATATAATATAGATATTACAAAAGAACGGTCTCTGCAGCCGTATATACATGATGATGATCGATGTATATATATACAAGGATGTCTGTGGACCTCTCGCGTCGCCCCATCGTCATCGTAAGTAGTCCTTTAGTGGATAGTCGAGTTTAGTGGGAGGGGAAGAGTGGGGTAAGAGAGAGAGAGAGAGAGAGAGAGAGAGAGGCGCACGCGCGCTTACACACTCGCACTGCAGTGAAAGAGAGAGAGAGTTGTATTGAGAACGAGTGAGCGGCCGACAGTGCAAGTTGATCCGCTTAGTGTATTGGGAGACGGCGGCGATGTACTCGTGTACGCTCTTCCAAAATCCAGACCCCCTCACGCACACCTCCCCCCGGCAGCCTCACTGTATACCACATCAACCGATGTCGACGTTCCTTGTAAAAACGAATTTCTCTTTTTTTTTTTTCCACTCGCATTTCCCTTTTGGGACTACACTCTCTCTTTCTCCACGCGAGTTCTGACGACGTCGAGTACAAATGGGAAAGGGAGCACGCTCGCGTATATATATACGCACGCATCATTAGTGACGACGGCGGTGGTGAGGGTTGCAGCAGCGGGTACGCATGGCGGCGACGAGCCGAGGATTTCGTCGTGGAGAAGAGACGAGAGGATATATATATACTGTTCGATGGGGAGGTAGACGGCGGAGAGCACGCCCTCGTTTATACCTGGGGCCGCGTTGGAGGCGAGTGGTACGGTATAACAACCACGCGATTGTTTTATACCGTCCTGCAGAAAATTCTCGTATACTTAATGTAGAATAATATTGTAATTTGCCACTTCAATATATAGGAAAGCCGCAGTGTACCTATACGTTACATTTATGAATTTCATAATATTGCAGCTATGAATTTTATATGTGTAAGTTATCATACTAAGTGCACTGCAGTTTACTACGTATAATATATCACTGATCCGCAGATGATGTTGGTAATTTATTGTACTTATATACGTATGTTTTCATGTAAGCAGCTCCGACACTCCGTGCTGACAACTAAATATAGTTTTGGTGTGAATGTGTTGAACAATATATAATATATTTAACGTCGGTAATGTACCTCCTAATCATATTTTTAATAATCGATACATTTTTGCTGGATTTTCGAGAAAATATGCCTTTTATAAAATTATATTATATGTCTAGACTAAATTCCAGTGGGTGACACGTAATAGTTCCAGAACAGCGCATGTCCGTAGTCCAGTGGCGCCGAAGTGTTTAAAAAATACTATGACATCGTACATTCAAAGGCCCCTATGGGGCCTGCCCCCACCCTAATTTTTTCACAACCTAACCACAACCAGGCCACAGTACCTCTTGGGGGGCCCCCCAGCTATAAAATCTACTATGACATATGTCATTGATAAATTAGGTGATCGGCGCCACTGCCGTAGTCCTTATTCTAACCAAAGTGTTTACAGACGAAACCGCGAAAACAATAAGTATATGCTCTACGCGACATACGTATAGTTATCTATTATACTGAGGGTAATACCAATTTTTTATGCCTATTTGTTACTGTAGCAATCACGTATGCCAGATGAAATAATCTTCCTCGTGATGAAAACCTATACTATACTTACGCCTGTATAATATACATATAGTGCATCTCCAACATGCGAGAATTTGTTCACAGTTAAAAAATAATAAATAATTGTTTCCCTATATACAGACAAATTTTCACTCACTACGTAGTATATAGGTAAGTCGTCGTCCTTGACCGCAGTTGCAGTCTATATTTCTATCCAAAAATTTGTCATGTAATAGGTGCACATACTTCAGATAATCTTTTTTATAATATTATATAATATTGTAAGTTTATATACATATCTTAGCACGGCCAATGCGCTGCTTCGGGCCGGCCAGCAACTATACGTCATAATCATGCGTTTTATCTTAAAACAATGGGTACCGACTACCGTGCAGTATTGGTAAATAATACGTTCATTGACTGTGTGGGTATAGTTGCATGGCTATGGCGCTGCGCATTTATTAATAATAATAATAATAATAATAATAAAAACGTATAGTACTGCATAGGTACTATATATGTATAGGTACGATATTATAATAATCTCGAGTGACCCAACCCGGGTATTTGCATTGCGAACAATATCGCGCGCCGTTTTCCACCGAGCGATATGAAAAGAACATCGTCGGCGGTGCAAAATCAATATTTATTGGTAGGTGTGTATATGTATATGCCGATATTGGTATAATATATATAGGTATATAATAGTAATTCGTTGCAGAATTCTATTGCGCTGCAATAAGGCACTTGAGAATCATGTAGATAGCCCGTTTCTCGGCCACCGTTTCGAGTACCAATGCCACCCCAGATGTGCAATATAATATAATCGTGCTGCTTTTTCTACAGCGCAATAAAATAATCTAAGTGCACATCAAATTTTATATCATGTACCATTTTTTTTTTTTTTTTTTACTTGAAAATAGCAACAACAACAAAGATGTAATAACATTGTACATTGTAATATACATTATTGTAATACAATGTTATACCTACCGGAACCGTGGAAAGTCTTAGAAAATTGTTATGAGTCTGATGCGCAGTGAGGAATAATTATCATTAATATGATATTCTTTTCAAGTGTTAACTGATTTCCTTGGTTGTACGACGAATAATAATATATAAATTATTGAGTCTGATGCAGAAAAAAATGTATAAACAAATTGATACAGTGATTAGAAAACGAAAAACGTACTCATTAATTTAAGTAAAAATAGAATCCATAAATTTTCATTTGTTGTGTCCTGTATTGTGCATTTCTATATTATATAGTTTTGTTTGAAATAGAACCTAGAAATACTAACACTGACCAACACGCCGAACTCATAGTTTTTTAATTTTTTTGTTTCCGATTATATTATCATTGCGATTGCAGGTCTGTATATTTTATCTGATAAGTACCTACCAAATTATATAGGTCAGTATTATATGATTAATAAGTGCACTGTCATCTTGCGGCTGTTAATGCAACGTAATACCAATACAAATCACCACAAAGTTTCCTAGCGTATTACGAAAATATCGACCAAAGTCAACTGAACTTGGTAATAATTCCTAAGAAAGAATTTTAAGAACCGTCGGGAATTTATGGACTGTATACTTTCATTGAAAATGTAACAGAAATACAACATAATCTATATGCGACGATTATCAGTGCGTTTCATTGCGTATATTTATTTTACTCGCGTGCCCGTGTGGGCGCGCGCGCGCGCGCGCGTGTGTGTGTACGCACAATGCACACGCGCGTATTCGGAAACGATTAACGGATCTATACCCGCCGATAATAATGCACCGGGGGAGTATAATATAAGTAAATATTATTTTTTATTAATATTTTGTTCCCCCGTCGCGATGATAAGTGACTTTAAAAACGTATATTAAACGAGAACACCGCTGTGAGTGCCGCCGGCAATAATAATATAATATTTCTTCCACAATGGATTATATAGGTACATTCAAACAATACAGTAATATATTATATTATATGGTGTTATAAAGCGGTTAAACGTATTGTAAATCGTAATTATAGTAATATCATTATAATTAGCCATACCTACTATAATATAGGTACCCCCAGAACCAGACACCTGCAATCATGTAATGCGACACTTGTGTTTCATAGAAAACTTTCGCACAACTTATTATTGTGTCTCCCGATGGTTTTTTTTTGGCTATTAGGCATGTGATGTTATTATCCAAGTCGTATATTTGTATAGAAAGCATTATTCCTACGTCTTGTTTTTCAACTTTTGAGAAATACCACCGTGCACAAAACTGCAGTTACGATTATATAAAAGGAATATTCCTAAGGAACTTTGAAACGCCCCCACGGGACTTTCATGAGAGTTCCAAAACCATTCGAATAACGCAATCGTTTCTTTGGATTTCAAGCTATAACAGAACCGAAAATTGTGAAATAGACGTGTTATAGGAAAAGCCGATCGTTCGTTTTTGTTTGAGATATATTATAATTCATAATACGCTGTCATCTTCACTAGTAGTGAACAAACAATCGTTCAAATATATGTGTCCCCAGAAGTTTGTAAAAATTATAATAAAATTGCGTTTTATTATTTCTAAACAGTTTTTATCAAATATAATTAGTATCAATAGCGGTGAGCCATGCATATATAAATTATAAATATACAATAAAGGTTTGTCATGTTATTTTATAAATCGTTTTGTTAAATAATTGTAATGTATTTTAAAAAGTTTTATTTAAAACATTTTGATTTATTCAATGCACGATGAACGAACATTCATTTTTTTCAAAATAATATACCTCGTGAAAGTCATTTAAATCGTTTTTTTTTTTATGTAGCCGACATATTAGAATATTTATATAAGAATTAAGAGATTCTACGAAATCACATAATAATATAACTTCCTAAACCTCCCTATACTACCGTAATGGTATAATTAGGTACTAGATTTTGGCCGTGTTATCTATACAGTAGCGTATTTAGGGAGGTTCAATTATATATATATAAATGATTATAGCTCTAAGTATACGTTGCCGGTAATAATGGTGATTCGATGTTTTGGGGTGATAATATTTTAACACTTTACCGGTTCACTGGATTTAATAATTATAATACGCTTGTTACATAAATACAGCTTTTATTTTCTGTCCTACTTTTCGAATAGATTTTAATCCTTAACCGAAAAGGTGTTGTTTGTACTGTTATGCAGAAATATATTTGTTAATCCAATACCTACACTGCGTGCAATTATAGATAACTGCAAAACTTTTATACTAAATGTATTATAGTTATTGTTATTAATTAGTTATTAGTTATTAGTGTTATTATCTATATAGATAAATATAATAGACATCTACCACAAACTATGCTATGGCGTGCAATATGTTTAGTTATGCTTGTGGAATCCAAACCAGGTCAAACGGATGTCAAAGTTTGGTTTTAAAATTCTGTGGTAGATGTTCTTAGCATGTCCTTAGCCCCTCCTCGCACTCAGAAATTTGAATAACTTTGAAAGTTTGAAAGGAGTTGAGTACAAACGATGGAAATTGGAATTAAAAGCACTAACGAAAGCAGTGATTTTGATACGAAATTCCATATTATGATATTTGCAAAGCATTCGAACAATTTTGGAAGTATTTGAATTGTACCAATTTTGAATATATTATTTGAAAAGAATTTAAATACCTGCTGTATTTCTGTATTGGTACTTTTTTTCTACGTATTTAAAAAAATAGTGATTTTGTAACTGTAAAGTTATCATATAGTTGTATACTAGTGGCTGTAAAAAAAAAAAAAATTGTGATCTTCACAAGACGGAAAAGTATTAGTATCATTATAATAATAGTAGGTACCTATCTATAGGTACCGATATTATTTCCATGAAGATAATTTTGATATATTTTTTTATCATAAAACAGTTTTTCTCAAAACCACGATACAAAACTCGCATAATATTATATAGGTTAACATATTGGTGTGGTACGTATACCTAGTTCTTTTTAGTGCATATATATATATATATATACTGAGTAAAGGTGTGGTGCATTTATAAATATATAATATAAAATATATATATACCTATATAAGTATATATGCAAATTACACGAGTTTTATTACCTCGGTGAGTAACTTTTCATCATATATATATATATATATGCTTTTCCCGTATGTATATGTCTTGGACAACTTACACAATATTGGTAGGTATACATATATATTATATAATAAGCGACGGACGGCCTCGCGGGCGAAAAGTCGAATTTGTTTAACGTCGACTGGCGTGTGCGCTGTGCACACAGCCGGAGGACGGTGCTGTACCTACGTATATACAACGAGGGTGATGTATGCGTACACAGCACCACCTTGTCGGGGGGTTGGGGGGTATAAAGTAGAAACACACCCCCTCACGCCAATGTCGTATAACTGAATGTATATATACTCTGCCTTGCTCGCCTGGGGTGAACATATATGATACTATAATATACATGTATGATAGGTATATATATATATAATATATATATATATGTGTGTGTGTGTGTGCGCGCGTATACCTTTCAGGGCCGTGTATTATATTATGTTGAATGAGCGCGCGAGAGGACACGTCCCAAAAAATTAATAAAAAAATTGCACAAAAGAGGAGAGAAAAATATACATAAAATCGTCGTCTCGTCGACTCCACTTATATACGTATATACATACGTGGAAAAGGGGAGGAACCAGATCGGATCGACCGCCGGCGTGGACCCGCCCGTCAATTAGTCAACCACGCCCACCCGGGTGCGCGGTGTTATCGATTATATTATTATACCTATCTCTGTACGACGGCGGACGACGGAGGACGACGACGACAACGATGACAACGAAAACGACGACGACGATGAGACAAGGAGCGGGTACGGTTCCGGTCGGCGAACGACGGAAGAGCTGAAAAACACGGGAACAAAGAGAGAGGGTATACACGGACTCGATAGTCGGTTAGACGAAAGAGACAAACACGCACACAAATAGCGAACAAAATAACACACACAACCAAGAAGCGGAGAGCAAAACAAAACCTCATTACTCTGCTTGCACAAGACGGTGGAGGTGGTGGTGGTAGCAGAAGTAATAACGTCGTCGTCGTGTTTGCCATCGCCGTCCTATATATGTGCGCATATTATTATATCATATTATAATAATATATATGCTATATGTATCAAATTATAAATTTTCAGGTTTTTCCGTTTCATATACTTATACATAATATATCTTACGTACACATAACGCACAGTTTTGCATGCAGCGCGAATATGAAAATAATATCATAATACGAATGTATGATATGGGTATGTAAATGTGTAATGATATATTATATTGAATTGTAAAGTTGTCATCGCCGTCGATGCATTGTTTTCGTGCGTGACCCCGTGAACGAGACGCCAATGATGCTGCTGCTGCTGTGGTGATGCTTAAAAAGTTCCGCGGATCCCGCTGCAGCGCCACCCGTTTACATAATTTATCAGCTTCGTCGTCTTTCATCCGTTTCGTTTTTTATTTCCTCCACTTCCAGTGCTGATTATTTCGATTTTATTAATATTTTATTATTATCATTATTTGCGATATTATTTTCTGTTCGTTATGCGACTACGTATAATGTATACCTATAACCGTTTGTTCATAACAGACATCGTATATACATAATATGTAATACAGCGGCAATTTAGATGAATGTAAAATATATATTTTTTTTTTAATCAACAAATTCTATAAATAAGTATTTTTTTGACAAACTATCATTGAAAAATCAGAAAAACTACTAAATATATACCTACCAGTTTCCTAATACAAGTTTTATCACAAACCAGAAAATTTCCACGAAATAAAAGTATATGACAACACGTGTTGTTATGTTCGTTTTACGACAAATGTCGATACAGGACCTTCATCAGAAATTTTATACTTTATTAGCTTTAATATTATTATTCAATTGAATGGCTTAACCTACTATAAAACTTTAAGATAAAAGTGTAATACTATAACAGGTAGGCATCTATTTGTAAGTTGGTGTTCAACAATGATATTTCAATTTTCAAGCGGGTTTTGTAGTATAAGTTGGTGGGTCTAAAAAGTGAGAATGTATAGAGTACCTATTACAATTTAAAAATGTTCATAATTCGTTTTTAAACTCAATATGCAATGTTGTACATTTTTTTAAAGACAGACACAGGATACAACCCATATAGCATGCGCGTCCTTTTTGGCGGTACCTATACAGTTGCAAGCAGTATTCATTTTGTGAAAGATTTTTAACATTCGACGATACTCTGTCAGTCTAATATTTTATACATTTAACTAATGAGTATTTAAACTATTTCCTGTAAATAAGTTGTTAGGTACCTACTTAAATGGATTAGCGATGTCAATAGTTTAATTGATTTATCATAAATCATAACTTATTATAATTAAGGGAAAGAAAAAAAGAGCACAAACAGAAGTAAATAATATAAAATCGTTCAATGTAGTATGTATATTGTATATATATATATATATATAAATTCGTCGTGGTACTAAAAATCTAAAAGTATGTATAAAGTGAGTCGTTAATGCACTTAAATATATGTTTAAAGTGTCAGAGAATATTAATATTCATGACGTATAAAATTAAAATAAGATTATATTTTAATGTTACAAGATAAAGCAACAGATTTTCAAAATTCTAGAGTCAAAAATACATTTGTTGAAAGTTATTTCTCATTTATGAACTGCTAAAATGAATGATTAATCGGTAAAAATGTCAAGTCTTTAGAATCTTTATTTTATACGAATTACAAAATAGTAGGCACCAATCGATTTGAGTCAAAACGGGTTTTCCGCCGTATATTATTTGCATCTTCCACGATCGCCGAAGAGAATATTATATTCCCTGCTACACATTATACATCACATAAACACACACGCGTTGCACTTTATTTTAACCTTTTATGAATATGAAAATAATAAACACGAATGATTTTATAAATGTCGTGCATAGGTATATAGTGTATGAAATGTGGAAATCGATGACATAATATTATTTCAAACGCCGCGGCCGAATAAATCATAATGACAGTGTTTAATATAACATTGCCATAAAAATAATACGACATTTGTAATCTGTATACGTTATAGGTGCAAGTCATAAACAGTAATCATTCAAATCGGATATATTATAATAAAATAGTTACCTTACCAATTTGCCGTGATGTTTAAAAATCAGAGTGTACTATAGCGTAGCAGTGAATGTTGAGAAAAGACGGCATTAGTGCTTCTTGTATAATTGTATAATATAATACATCTAATTACCCAACCTCCTCCCAAAATGCACACGTCTGATATCACCCCAAATAGCAATTAATATTTTTTGATAGTTTTCGGGGCTCATTAAAATGTAATCTTGCGTGTTTACATCCAAAGAAAGTGAACGCAAAATTAACGTTAATTTTTAAAGTATTTAAAAACGAAATTCTCGTAGGGTGGGGGGAGATAAAGTAGGACGCCATTATTTTGACGATCGCTGGTATAGACTATCCGATGTACTATTGTCGTACAGTTGTATAGGTATATATTTACATGCAGTTGTATAGTTATGTGCGTATGTACAGCTGTACATATTTTTCGTTATTGACATTCACACCGCGTGGACATCTGCACCTGCAGAGTAAAATATATCATATTTGTATAAAATATTAAAATATAATAGTGCGATTATACGTATTATTGGCGTACGGTATAATACGGTGTGTCGAGACGCGTGATGGACACTTTTTATTTGTCTATAAATAATATCCGTTTGAAAATCGGTCAACGATATTAAAATAATGCGCGAGCAATAATTAATAACAATAATATTACGGATATACACATTGTACATATTTTGTACGTCGGTATTCACACGCAGCAGCAGAGATCACTACTGCGTGTAGGTACCTCGCGACTGCATGTGACCCACCCGTGTAACTTTCGTCTGTATATAATGCGTACCTATACCTATATCGGTATCTCCATCGTATTATTATTATCATCATATAGTTAATATGTTATACGCAACACTGTGTAGGTAATATTCTATGCCTATATTATGGTTGCTGCTCTATTGTATTGTAATTCGTATACACGCAATAATGTATAAACGCGCGGCGCCTGCAGCAGACAATATTATATTTTTGGCCGCGAAGACAGATATAATCGCGGCTTTCGATTTCGCCGCCGCGCGGCAACAAATAAAATATTATAATACTAAATATAATATGTTCATAAAATATAAAGACTCCCCGCGATGACCAAAGAACATAATATTATAAGTAGCCGGCGCACTCGACGCGACAAGTAGATACTCCAGCGGCAGACTTTTCAATATATTATAATATAATAGGTGTATATTGTAAACCGCGTATTATAAAAATCGATTTTTTTCCCCCCCCAATATACGCACACAGAGAATAATATCATATTTTATGTGTGTACTATAATCTATAAATATACACTACATTAAATATATTATAACTAGGTATATTAAAGCACCGATGTGCGTGGTGAATTCGACAGACTCTGAAAATATGTGACTATATACATGATGCAGTGCAGTATATATTAATACGGTCTGCGTCTGGTGCAATGACATAATAGTACCTGCATAATAATAATAATAATACATCGCAGCGCTCCGTGAAAGATTTTTGCGAAAATTATGAAACGAAACACACATGACGACGGAAGTGCAATTATTAACCTTAAACTATACATTATATTATCATACTCTTTGTGCGTGTTTTAAAACATTTTTATTAGTCAGATACTCAGATAATCTTTTGTTTTTTTTTTCGAAAGATTTTTTATTATTAGATTAATATTAATGTTTATTAATAATTAGGCTATTTTATAATATTATTTTGATGACAGAATTGAACAATCATTCCGTCAGATGAACTTCGATTTAAAATCTCTTGGAATTGATAATATAAGAATAAAACCATAAACATAACGAAAATTTTGTTTTTTAATATTAAAATGTTATGAAATAATGCAGATTTAAAAATAATAATACAAAAATGTTGCATTGATGAATACAAAGCGAATGAAAGAACAGTGCCATTATGACTGACCGTATACAATGTTTCAGTTAGGTTAGGTTAAAACAGAATCTTAGCATAGAAATATTCTGGCTTTATAAATTCACGTTCTTTTACACTCAATCAATACTAAAAAATAAGTTAAAATTAAGTAATTTGTTTAGGTTTTATTTGATTGACAAAGACCAATAATGCACTACAGCAATTATATATCTTATAAGTATGTCATAAACATCACACAGCGCGTTACAGCAGTCAAATTATAATACTCTCAAAATCCTAAAAATGTCTTGTGAAAACCGCTCGCCGTTATGAAACCATATGATGCATACAACCTTTATTCCACGCAGAAAAGTACTAAGCTCTAAAAATTGAACAAAATAGACACTTCAGAACCGGCTCAGCCGTTCTACCGAATATGATTGCATGTGCGCTGGTACATCCACACCCACAACCAATTACCTAATAGGATAACATATACATTTATATTTTATGTCACGTGTAGGTATACTTATAATAATATTAATGGTGTACCAAGTTTATACGATGTACTTACTTTACATATAGTGAATAGTACTTACAATATTCTGCGAATACGAGAATCTCGTTTAAAGGAGCGTAATTTGTTGAACCCGTACTCTTACCACGCGATTATATTATATAGCGATGGCATAACACCAATAAAAAATCTAATGCAGTATGACGTATTGACTTATTATATCAACCTGTAGATACGAATGATAGTATATGTGGAAATATTAACAAAGTGCGTATATATATATATTATAGTAGGTAAGGTATTCAATATTCAAGTTGGCTTTAACGGGTTTATTATAGGTACATATATTATTACCGTCCCTATTGTGTTTGATATCAAATTTAAGAGATCTGGGCGGGAGCTTTTATGTGATATTGTGACATAGAGATTATTATTCAGGTAGGTTACGTATGTTATGTAAAAATTATTTATATTAATATATTATGATCAATTGTATACAACCGTACCGCAGTGGAACAAGAGCGTTGATGCGAAATAGCAGTTTGTATAATGGAGAATGAACAATGTGGATAACAACTGCAGCAGAGTGCTAGTTTGGACGAATACTTTCGTAAAAATCGAATTAAAAAGGAAGAGTAAATATTTGTTTTGTCATCGATTATTAGTTGAAAATTATTAATGTTACTTCTAATAAAATAGTAAACCTTATATACGAAAGTACTAACTATATTCTAATCATACGATTAAATAAAAATAATTTTATAAATGACATAATTTTTTGTATTAAATCTGATTCGAGTCTGAATGAGAATAACGATAAGTTCACTTTTGTTCGATCACTGATTACAAACCAAGCTAACTAATTCTAAAATATCACTATACCTATATATATATAACAACTGTCGGAATCTGCAGGAAGAACACGGTCCGCGGAAGGCAGAAAACTGGACCGTCAACGTGTCTTAAAATTTGTTAAAAATATAAAGATTTAACAAAAACATGTTTTCGCCGGACATAATTTATTTATTATTTTAATCTTCCGGACTCCAGTAGAAATTATTTGCTCACCCCTGATATATAATATGCACATATAGGTACTATAATATTGTATAAACACCCAGCCTACACCCTCGACCCAGAATTATCAAATACAGAAAACCACAACAATATATTATGATAATGATTAATGATGTACGACGAGCTGGTCCTCGGGCAGTTGGCTATGTATAGTGTATATTATAATATATAAAATGTATATAACATTATACATTTGTACACATCGAACGCAACAGACACATCGGCGACACGCATTGTGCCCGGAATTTACAAGCGAAAATAATAATATAATGCACAATAATGGGTACAATGCATTATTATCCACCGATTATATTTAACTCAAACACGTTGTTGGCCGGTGTACATGATCATTACGCGTATATTATATTATTATTCGCGTGTAGGGAAAATACGACTTGTATGTCATATTTTATAAAATATATCAAACGACAGTAGTCGAGGCTAGTCGACGTGATATAATGCAGCGAGCTCGGTTTTCTGCACATATCATACCGTATGATTCATACGTACCTAGTTACTGTATAAACAGCGCCAATATGGCATAATAATATACACATTATGATATTGTTGTACTGCAGTGGTCCATATATATATATATATATATATATATGGACAAATCGACCTCGATAACGTGGAAAATAAAATGGGTTTGATGAAATGAGATGCTGCATAAAATCACACTATTATATGATGTACACAAAGATATGTACAATAATCAGGGCTGCTGTAGATTTCAAACACTAATAATCCGTTAAATATGCATTTATTCACTAAAAACAAGCGAAATATTCTTTAAAATTTGCACTAAAAAATTCTCATCAAAAATCAAGAAATATTTCAAAAATGAAGAAAAAAATAATGAAATCATGCATTTCATGCATTTCATATGCTCTAACCTGTAAAATATGCAAAAATATGCAAAATAAGATTTCTTATTCGACTGATAAATATTAACACAAAACAAAATTTGACCGAATCCATAATAGTCTTATAAAAAAAATTAACATGCAAATGCATATTCACAGCCCTGGCTATAATCTTGTGCATATAGATTACAGTTGCAATATTGCCAGTTATGGACAAGTATCTACCTAGATTATAATATTCACCAACATATAATATATGTATATGATATGTTTATATATCATAATATAGAACCGTATAGGTATATCATTATAATTTAATAATAATAAAATATTACATACATCTAGGTATATATATATATTTTTTAAGGAGTGGCAGTATCTGCATGGAGCAGTGTTTATGATGTATAACTGCAGTTAGACCCTTTGACAGTTGCAGTGACGTACATGGTGAGGAGAATGCGGTGGAGTATTATACCTAGACGGGAAAAAATAAAATTACCCGCCGAGGGCTCGGTCGGTGGAAAAAAAATAAAGCGAAATACCGTCTACGTACCTATATTATGATTATATATTATGATACACACACACATATATATATATATATATTATGTATTATATTGGGGGTAGAAAGAAAGGCGCATAGTACGCCCTTATTTCTATACGCAGGTACATTTTGTATATTATATTTTATAAAACGCTTCTTTTTTTTTTTAATGGAAAATAAAATAAAATCCGCAATATATATTATATATATATATATATTTACATATCCATACCCATATTGTGATAATATGCAGTACGCATCGCACACACACACACACGCACACGCATTGTATATATGTGTGCGCGTGTAAAATAATGCAGCTACTATATGCATATACATACACACACGTCATGATATTCCTTTCGACAGCGACGAACGCCGCCGCGCAGACGACCCGCGAGTCTCTCATCGCGGATCATTAGACTCTCTGTGCAATAATAACATGTAATACCTACCCATTCCTGATGCGAGTGGGCATACACGGGCACTTGGGCAATGTAGAGCCGGTACCTGACGCGCGTTTTTGTTCGGGACCATCATCGCATACAAACATATACCAGATACCTATATAATATTATATTATACATAAACGATCGTGATGGCAATAATTGATTGTGCGGAACGAACACGCACAATATCATCCCCATATATTATACAATTATTATTCCGTAATAAAAAATAGTTCATGTATCGTATTGATTCTTTTTTGCGTTTTATCTTTTTCAGTTTTTATTTTTTTATCGCATTTTTTATCGACGACTTACGCGTTTTTAATTCGCTACATTGTTGTGCGCATAATATCTGCAGTACCTATGTATATACGCAGTACAATGTGGCGAAAAAGAATTCCGTATAAATACCAATATATATATAATATATAGGTATCATGTGTAATGTATACAATATATATTATAATGGGTACCACTGCTCCGTATATTTTTTTATTTTTATTTTTTGATTCGACGACGATAGAGGGTAAAAAAACCACTTCTCGTCTTTTATAGTTCTGATAAAACACTCGACTGCAGCAAGAGTGCTCTATATATTATATATATATGTATTATACCCAACTCGCGCGAAATCCAACTACCTATAGCAGCCTATAGCCTACAGGTATATGTATACAATGGTGTCTGCAGTGAACGATGTCCGCTCGTGTCTGTATTCAATTATTATTATTATACCTACGCGTTCGCATTCAATAATAATAATAGTATATTAGTATTATGTTCTCGTCAAGGAAAATATAACATATTTTATTATAAACTAATTAAAAATAAATAAAAACTTTAAATGACACCATTAGTAGGTACTATAATATAGAAGAACTTGAAGGTATTTTCTCTACACAAATCTAGTCCTAATCAATTATAGGTATTTTGTTTATCATTAATTTCTACAATTTGGAAAAATAAACCAATACCGGCAATACCTGGTTATCATTAAAACATAGATTAACTATTCAACATTTTGTTGTTGATATATTATGTGTCAATATATGATACATCTCCACCCACCCCCACTCCCCCCAAATCATCGCACTGGATCGTGACTGAGCCTCCGCCAACAATTAACATGACAGCCTTTAGTCAATTTCATTTCTCTTCGCCACCAAATTTAATTTAATTTCCCCTTATGTTTTCATTCAAAAGTCGTTAATTTAGGCTTTGGATGTCGCACATCACATGTAATCGTGTTATACGGTAAAGTGCAAGCTATATGGTTAAGACATAATTTGTTACAGAATCGTGTATCTAATAGTTTGAGCTCATTCGCAGTACCTCATGTAACTTCGTCCTTATCAATTAACTGGGTGTTTATGATATCATTGAGATTATTTTCCGTCAGTTTTTATTTGATACTCCAGATATTTTTTTCAACCTACTTCAAAACTTACATGACAAATTGCATCTTGGATGCAAAACAATGTATGCCCCTTATTAATAATGGTGGCATCTTAATTAAAGCTATTCCATAAATTGTGGTTATATTCTCTGGAATTCAGATAGGTTTCAAAATGCGTATGTTTAACTTTTATTAATATTATAACATATATTATATTTTGTATATTTTAATATTTAATTTAAAAACACATTGACATTTCAGTTACTAAATTAACATTTCTGTAGAACGTAGAAGCAAATAACAGTTTGAATAATTAAAATATTTTTTTTTAAATATCTACCTTCTTATTTTGATTTTAAACAATATCTTATATGCATAGAACTTAAACACAGGTTCTCTAAGTTAAACTCTACTAGATTTTACCACGACGAGTTATAACTTACGTCGTTTCTCGATTTTATTTTTTTTTCAATCAAAGTGTTAATAATTTGTCGCATTTGTCAATAATCGTTGACAGTTGATTTTATTCAATCTGCAATTATATCGACGTATTAAAGAAAACGCAATAGAATTACTAACGTACAAAATTTAGTATCTACTGCCTAAATTGTTTCTATAGAACAAGAACGCTGCTCGTTTTTGGACGTTCGTCGTATTATTCGTTTAGAATCTGAAACGGGTGCGATGATGTGCTTCTCCGCGTGGTAGAAACGTGTCGAAGGTTTTTTTTTTATGTTTCGCTTTGTCTATCGCATGGAAACTGGTCGTTTCTTTGTCGCTTTTTTTTTTCTAGTATTTTTAGTCCCGGTCGAAAACAATAATTATTATTTTCTAACACCATCATCGCACCAACGCACAGCAGTCATCGAATATTTCAGTCCACACAACTACCTATCTCCTATACATACACCATGGGCTCCGATCTACCAATTCGTTTCGGTACGCGTTCGCTCTGTATCGCATCTTATAATATTGTTGGCGGGTGCACACACACACACACACACGCACACGAAAATTCATTATTGTGACGCGACGGCTTCTGTCGCTGCTGAATGACTGGTCTACCACCCGTGTGCGAGTATATATGCGGATTTCCGAGAAATACGTTTTTTTTTTTATAATATATATTAATATAACGCTTACCTGCGTGTATATGTGTGTATATAATAACGACGACGGGTTTTTGGACTGACAGTGACGGCGGCGGCCTCCCCGGGGAATGCGGCCGCCGCCGCGTCGAAGGCGAGAACCACCTCCGTCGACGAGGTGACACGACACGACGACGTGTGTCGAGGATAAGATAAAAATTTAAAAAAAAATAACACTCGACGTTACCATATTATAATATTATGTGTGCCGAGGCCTCGTCGAGCATAATATAATATATCAAATGAAAAACGAAACGCACGCCTAGAGCCATCACCTATGTATAATTATACAATATAGTGCCTATTATATGATATGTATAGGCAAATATAATGTAAAATAACATTTTGAGTAGGACCGATTGCAGGGGCGGTACCGGTGAGACACGCAAAGACCTGCGGATACTTTTTCGGACTTAGGCACGTCTATACGGTTAAAAATGTTACCATAATGGTTATCGGCTATAATAATGTATATAATAATACATATATGATTATTCTATTTTTATTGTATTAACTATTCGATTTTGAGTGATTTCAATGTGTATTTCAAAACTTCGAGTAAATGCACTTGTAATTTTGAAAATCAACACAAACATATTTGTATAATACTACAGATTAGGAATTAATCTTAATTACATATTTGATTAACCTACCTCATATAAGCTTGTGTGGCTTGTGTTGGAGATAGGGCTATGATTATTAGGGCTATGGTATAATAAAATATATTAAATATGAACTAAACACCTATACGAGTATATCACAGTTAGGTACCACAATATCAAATATATATCAATATTTTTAGATTACAAAATAATTATTCTTATTATTTCATATTTATGTTCATACAACATGAAGAACTTTCGTAACTCTCGATGAAGTATGTTCGTAATCATCTGTTAAAAAAATTCTGGTTGCTCTACAGATGAATATTATACCTACTGTTATTTCCAAAATTTAAATGTTAAAAACGGCATATTGTAATAAAAACAAAATATAATTTATGGATTAAACCTAACTTGTTAACCTAACTACCTGAAAAATATGCAACGTGATTGATCGCCATTCATCGTATAAAGTTGGTTTAACAAATTAAAAGCAATAGTAACTTATTAAAAGAATATAATTAAAAATCGGTAATAGCCAAATAGGTAATTGGTCAAAATGTTTTTTTCACTATTGGTTTTTACTCAAAAGTAAAGCCGGCATTGCCTTTTCGTGTTTAATTGAAAATGTCTACACTTTACCGATATTTTTGTCATATGTCAAACACCTAACCGGCTACACCGTCTTAATATATGAATTTATAAAAATCGTATTTAAAGTGTACTTCAAACTTATATATATAACAAAAATAATAACAAATGATAACATTTTTACTATTTTATTTTCGTAAATAAATTGTTTTTGGCGAACAATCTCGTGCATTCTCGATTTACTCGACGCGCGAATCAAGTACTTCGGCGTGTGATGATTCGACCGGAAAATATGATTATCCAAATCAAAAAGTTTACTTATGTAGTAATATCAAAGATATTATCGAATCGATCGCAAACGTATCTTGTGATGGTCTTTTAACAATAGAAAAACGAGATATGTCATAACACATGAAAACCTCTTCACTTGTATTAATCAGGCACACATAGTCGAGACGCATAGGTCAGTGCTTCTCAACCTGGGGGCCGTGGCTATATGATTGGAGGGGGGCCTTGAAATATTTTTTTTATTTAAAATATTTTTGGTTATTCAGTTATTATATAACCATTATAACCGACCATATGATTAATCATTGTCGATAAAGTCCAATGTTAGATTACTGTTATTAAATAATAATAAAATTGTTATTACACCGGGAAAGTTTATCTCGCATTAGACTTATTAGATTACTTTAATCTTATAATCATAATAATCTATTAAACTATCGAAAATGATGATAACTTTAATTATGTAAACGTAAAGCCTTTGCAGTAGGTACAGTCGCGTTCCTTTGCTCGATATCGTGTGTTTCGTGTGGACGTTTTTTATTTATTTTTTGCTTTTACATCCATGGAAGGGAGCCTTGACAGTTTTACATTAAATTTAGGGGGCCCTATAACAAAAAAGGTTGAGAAGCACTGGCGTAGGTAATAATAATTACAGTGATGATGACAATGGTATTATATACAATATTACGACCCAATTTATCGCGTGAAACGGATTACATATTAATATAATAAGTGCTGTCCCGGAAATCGGGCGAAGGTGAGGGATTTCCATCACGATCGCGTCAAGGTACAATATTTTACCCATACTCCGGCCCACCAGAGATCAGTACCGCTATTCGGCCAAAAATCGTCGGATTCTGCGCATCCCCTGTGTAGGGCACATGGTGGGGGAAATTCCGTCGCTGACGGTTGTTCTCAGCGTGCGCGTGACGGTACTGATCTCTCGTGGGCCGGACTACAAACATTAGCTGACAATCGTCGTAAATCGTACAGTTTATTATTATTGTTATTATTATTATTATTATGATCATCACCACACTGTGCCGCCGCCGATCCTGTCCGCTGGCCCATTCGGTCGACGGCGGACGAAGCAATTACGCGTTACTGTCACGAGGACGTGCACACATATGCATATAATAATAATAATATATAATATTATACGACGTGGACCGGACAAAGACCGCGGACGGGCTCAGCGGCAGAAGTGTTGTACATGAGCACGACGACCATACGATGATGACTGGAATATGGTGGAACTCGTTTGTGTACCGGCACGTTTACATTCGATTCGATTATTATTTTCGCCCGTGAACCCGGCGTCGTCTGCAGAGCAACCGGTTTTTAAACGAGATAGGACAACGACGACGAAAAACTATATAATATTATTATTATGTATATCATTCTAAATTATTATTATTATTATTATTATAATATATAAAACTACAAATTTCATTGCCGCCGAACGGCCACTTGCTACCGGGCACCGCCGCTGCTAAGAAGTTATTTAACGCTACCCGCGATAATGACGACGTGTTGTATACGTTACCCTGCCTGCCTATGTCTGCCTATACAGCTACCTAACTGCCGGCTCACCTGCCCGACCGAACGCACTCCTTTGTATGGGCATAGGTAAGTATATTAGGTATTTTATTACGGCTAGCCGAGACATAATATTACAGGGAACCGTAAACGTTGTCATCCAATGTTATGTAATATTATGGTTTTTAAGCGTCCAAGTGGTATTTAATTTTGAAAAAAAAAAAAAAACTACAGGCAATATTTGGCCTTGTGTCGATCCATACGTGCAATATTATATTAACAATTACAACACAGACTTCACAAGCATGGAATAATAACCCATAAATGGGATACAAATAATAGAAGATCCTTTTTTTTACACAACAAATACAATTATGTTTATAAATTCCAAACGTCATTTTTAAATGATTTCAACAGACAGGAAAAGATATCACATAGTTAAAATTATGCTATAAACATGTTCATGTAAAAAATCATCTACAGCTATACATTTTATGATTAAATGACAAAAGTCCACGATCTTGTGATTTTATTACAACACTTTTTTGTATTTATTTTTGGATAGAAAAGCTCAATTTTCACAGTTCTCTCAGTGAAGTCTGAACATGTTTATCAAATTATATCGTACTATCACTACTGCTACAATTCGTTTGACATGCAACACGTACCCTATCGTCCCAACAGCAATTTTCGCATTAATTAATGAAGACATCATTTAAAGGAAGCCGTAATGGCCAAAACCATCCAAATGAATTCCTTATAAACTATAACACATAACACTTTTTCTTAGTTCTTCAAGTTCAAAGTTATAACTTTACGCCACTCTCCGTTGTTGGTGTCGATTAAGGGGCCATAGATTCTCCTAAGCATTTTGCTTTCAAAAACGTTTAATCTTCTTCTATTTTATTTAGTGGCCACGTTTCCGAAGCATATTGTATTATAATATGTCATATTAGGGTTTTATATACCTGTATTTTCAAGTTAACTGATATAGTCTTTGAGCTCAGAGATACAAGACTAAAAAAACCGGTCAAGTGCGAGTTGGCTCGCGCACCGAGGGTTCCGTAGTCCGTACAAACCTGTAGGTATATAAGTAAAAGTTCACCCATCACGACAATCGAGTCATAGTTATGGTATTTTTATTGCAAAATTAAATTTATAACATCAAAATATGGAAAGCTGGAGGATCATAAATACGCGTTCGTGAGGAAAAGGATTAGAAGTTTAAAATTATTTGAAAAAAAAAAAATATTTTTTTTTTATATGATGAAACTAAAAATTTACGGTTTTCGTAATTTTTCCTATATCTGTACTATATGACGTGACTTCGTACGAAATTTCAAGATTCTAAGTTCACGGGAAGTACCCTGTAGGTTTTGATTCCCGTGCGAGTTTCGAAAATTTGCGGAAATTTGCGGCCTAAATGGCTGTATCTTTTGATTGCGTTGGCTTAGAAAGTTGATTTTTCTACAGCTTCCAGGGACAGTAGACCTGAGTATCATATACAAATTTCAGTTTGATACCTTTACGCGTTCCTGAGAAAAACGCTCTTGACAGACGGACGGACGGACGGACAACAAAGTGATGTTATAAGGGTTCCGTTTTTTTCTTTTGAAGTACGGAACCCTAAAAACTCATATTACCATTTTTTATTCAAGTACTAATTTCTATTTTCAAGTTGTTGTCTTATATCAGAGGGTAACCCAAGTGCCTAAAATGTGTCACTCTCTTAAATGTATACCCTACTACATTCATAAATTGTCCTTGTTGGTATTCATCTTCTAGACGACTAATTATCCTGTACTCCGTTTTTTTGTCGTTAACACATAATCCCACTTTTTGTGATATAGTTGAGAGTTTTCTACATAATATTTTCATCTCTTCTTCGGTATTTCTTAATAATGCTATGTCATCCACGTATGCAAGGAGGTTTATGTTTGAATTTTGTAGTATTATTCCGCCATTAACATTAACATTAATTTTTCCGTTAACTTTCTCTAAATACTAAATTTAATAGTATTGAATATGTCTTATCTTAGGCTGGTGGTTATTTTAACTGAATTTGATGCCACTTTCGCCTTAATTTCTGTATTTTTTAAGGTGGCCTTAATTAGATTTATCAAATTCATAGAAAAATTAAATTCCAATAGTATGTTAAGAAGGCTTTGTTGGTGAATAGAATCATAGGCTTTTTTAAAATCCACAAATATAACATATACACGTTTATTAAATTCCCATGACTTTTATCTTATCTATCTTACCCTAATAATTATTTGTTTTGTTGTTAATCTATTGAGTTTAAAATATCCTTGATTATCTCCCAATATCATCTCCTTAAATAGTGGTTTAATTCTATCAAGTATACAATAAGATACAGAGATTCAGTAAATCTATCCCTCTGTAGTTAATACAAATCTGTAGATAATCTTTCTTAGAAATAAGGCATTTCCAACACTTCAACTTTTTGGTAGTTCTTCCTTTTCCCAGATATGGACTATTTATTTATTTACACCCGTTATTGTCTCGTAATTTATCATCTTCTTAATTTCCCCTTGTACACCGTATCCTTCAGGTGACTTGATTGTCTTGATTATTTTCCTACTGAGTGAGATCGTTAAGGTATAGATTTCTGAATATATTTTCTTTCTTAGAATTATTGCCTTCTCACACCTTTCGTCGAACCAAGGTTTTTTCGGTTTTTTTAACTTCAGCTGTTATAGGTACCTGTTTTATGGAGTTTTATATTTTCTTCTTCCATTTTTCATTCATTGAGTCTATCCTATCTATGTTCAAGTCCCTATTTCGTTCCCTTAATTCTTTTTTAAAATATCTACGATATTCTGAATCCTTGAACTTAGATATGTAATATCATTCGATCGCTGTTTCATTCGAGATAACATTTTTCTGCAGTTTAACCTTCATGTTTGCCTTAACCAAATATTGATCCTAGTCACAGTCAGCCCTTTTCATAATTTTCACGCCAGTATTGCAGTTTTTAAATCTATTATTAAAAACATATATACATGATTAATTCGATTAATATGGTTTCCATCTGGTAATTTCCATGTTCCCTTATGGATCTTTTCATGGAGAAACATTGTGCTCTTTATCACTAAGCCTCTACTAGTGCAAAGTTCATCACGTGAAGACCATTAATTATCATTAGTGACTTCGTTAAAACTGTTGTGATCAAAGGTAGGATTAAATATTAGTTCTTATGCAATCTTTATGTTTAAATCTCCAATAATAATCTGGATCAGACATAGTATCCATTATTATATTTTCCAATTCACCATAGGAGTTGTCTTTTTCTTCTTGAGTTTTTTTTATCATTGTGAGCTTGAGCATTATCCAAAGTGATATCAAACCAATGTGCTTTGATTGTTAGCACTGATATTCTCGGATTAAATGATTTCAATTCCTCCACAGCTGGTACAATTATGAGTATTATCTACCTTCAATACTTGTGGAATATGAAACCAGTACCAAATTGACGTCAATCTTCACATTTTTCAAAATGGTATGATTATTACATCTAATTTTCTGCCATCTAGTTTCTTGAATAACTACAATAGTCCATACCTCTCTACTTCACGTGTTACAATATGTGTTGTTCCAGTGTTAAATAGTGCTTGAACGTTATATGTACCCAAAAAAGATCCAATTTCTGTTTTCCATATTCGTTTTCCTTAGCTCCACTATTCCGAGACATTTCGATTGGATACTGAACAATATTTTTTACAGGACTGGGTTATTAGCCCAGTGCTAAACCCCTCGCAACTTTGAGGGCCAAACTACAACAACTAAATAATTAAGGTCAGGGTAGGACTATTGCAATGCATCTTGGATGCATTGAGCGATGGGAGTGCCACTTTATCTATGCCTCAACAGAGTTTAGTTTATATTTTCCTCAATACTATATTCATATGTACCATATTAACAGAGTGCCGTCGAAAACAAGGGTAGTGAGTCTAGATCAGTACAAGTGGAAAGTTTAACACAAGTACTAAATATTTAATTCAAAAATGTTTCTTCAAATGTTTTTGAACAATATGTTAATAGGTACATATGATTTTGAAGATTAAGTGTTTGTATAAAAATGTATTAAAAATATTCCACAATAATTTTAATTCGCTTGGTAACTTTGATTTTGTAGATTTATTAATATATCCGCTATTCCACTCTGGTGCAGTTATGAGCAAACTCGCATAATAATTATATAATATTAAAAATTACATAACAGCGCAATTCCATCTACCGTCTATTCGTCAAGGATTCCAAGTAACCGTCATGTTTATACGCGTTCCTGAATACTTATCAGTTATCACGTACTCCAGAAAATAAACTATTTAGTGATTCCCATTATCAAAATCCATTGTGACTAGAAACTCGTGGTTTAGACCTGTCATATTATTATTTTTTTATTTTACTCTTTAATTTCAATTGTAACCCGTGCACATTAACAAAAATCAAATTTGTATATAAGTGTCAGAATGACAGACCTCCATTCCCCTATAAAATCGTGTCAATTGCAATATTATATTATACAACTTTATATTTTAGCCTTTAGGTCATTAGCAGCAGCAGCAGGACTCCTAGTCAACATACGAAAACACAAAGCGCACAATAACGTAAATAGCGACCGTGATATTTGCGGGTTAAACAACTATGTGCATTATTACAAATATATTATTAATAACGTGTAAATTGTGTCGGTGAATTCTTGGGGGTGGTTTGTGGGCTCGCGTTTACGCGCCATCGAATCCGTTCTATGGGCGAAATTCAAGAATTTAATTACAACACCGCCCTCTTGGCTGCAGTCGATCACACATCCACAAATACACACACGCTGCTCGCTGCACACATGCACAACCACGTGAGCACATGAACGCAGAAGAGCCCGATGACGACAACAACGACGGCGATAATAACAATAATAAAAATAATAATAGTAATAATAATAATAATAATAAGTATGCTCTATACACCGCAGCGAGCACAATAGTCTCTTGACTGGATTGCGGTGCAGGGTCGTATTGGATGATATATATAGGTGATACACACGTATAAAAAAAAAAGAGAGAAAAGGAAGGAAAATATAACCGAGCACAATGCGATATATTATTCGCTCGGCAGACGGGCTGGAACCTTTGGGCAAACAAAATAAAAAAAATTGTACGCTCACACACACACACGCCTCGTCAATATATTATAGAAAGGTACGTGTACATATTATATGTACAATATATATAATGTAGGGAACCCACGACATATTATTACAACAAAAAGAGGAAAAAATTGGAAGAAATGCAGCGCAGGCGGAAAGAGATCGGCAACAATGGGCCCGAGGAGAAAATGTCACATTGTTGCCCCCTTGAATCCCCACAAACTCCCCCCCACCCAACAATCACCGAACAATCGACTGCGTCGTTATTCTCTCGGGGGGGTGGAATGAGGTCATTACACGGTTTGATGGATACGCGTTTTGTCCGCGGCGGCGAAGATTATTTTTATAATATTTTGCATTGCCCCTCATCGGTGGCGACGGTGGCGGGGGCCGAAAGGGCGCGCGCGTGAAACGCTGCTTAAAGACCGAACGAACCGTAAACAGTTTCCATTACTACCTTATGTATGCGTGCTGCGAGAAAAGTGTGAATGGAATCAATCACTCGGACCGAACATTGAACATTTATATACATACATATTATTATGTAGATAGTATTATATTGAATTTCTCATCTGCTGTCCGTTCGGTCGTTATTATACAACGGCCCGGAGAACATAATAATAGTAATATATTGTATGCAAACTCTGCACGCATGCATTTAGTATAATATTATAATGTTGCATTGTTGCCGGAATGTATAATAATAGTGCATATTCGATAATAATTGACTAGAACTATCTGCTGCTGCTGAAGCAGGACTTGCAACGATATATCATATGACATATACGTACTCACAATCTATAATGTTAATATAATAATATATAGGTTAACACGGCGCCGCTTACGGTATAGCAATGGCTGCAGTGCATAATGTAATGTCGTGACAGTGATAGAATCGTTAAAAACTTTAGACATAATGATAGATAGGTAAGCTATACGGAGAAAAAATACCAAATTTTTATCATGTTCGGAAACATCGCTGCAGAGATTATGCCTTAGATCAATATACCTACTATAAATGGAGTAAAAGCCTATCTCGCCTATGTATAAACAATTTGAAACACATATATTTATCGAGAGTTGAGTTATTTTCGTATATTTGTAAGTTTACTAGTCGCATATATATCACACTTAATCACTATAGTTATCAATTATGAATTCCCAATGAAAATGCAGTTACCAGAATAAATATTCGACGAGCATACACTAGTGGCGTCATTGCAGTTTTCAAAAAAAAAAAGGCTCAAAAGTTTTTGCTGGCCTAAATAGGTAACATAAAACAACCGATCGCTACGATTATATAACCATACTTAATTCACTACATACATTTTTATAAAAAAAATATTGCCATCTTACATAGGTAATATTTAATAATTAAAAATTTTTTTTTTCTCTAATTTATACAATGAAACCTTATTTACTACATAATAATTTGCAATTAATATATAATTTGTATTTTACTAAAGTTAAAAATCTGCAAACTTAGGAATATTTTATGATTAATTAAGAAAAATATATTTAAATTTGAATATATTTGTCTTCGATTTTATAAGTTAAACCACAGAATAGTTTAAATTTGTATGTGTTAAAACTTAAGAGGATTATGATATACTGATATTATTATTGATCTTGTAAATACAAACCTTATATTATTTGACGACAATAGTAACGGGCAAGCTCAAAAATTAAATAAATACATTTACACAAGGTAGAAATAAAGTTTAAAGATTACGGAACGAAAAATATACTACAGAGAAAAAGAAGGTTCATTTGAATAGCTATTCACTCTTTTAAGCACTCCGCGTAGGCTCAATATAGTTATCATTATCGTCCAGCAGTTGTTGAGCGATGTAAATGTATATGGCCGAAAACCGACAGTAACATTAAAAAAATGAAAAGTGAAAATTCGTTATAATCGATGCTTATAAAACGCATGTGGTGGACGTAAAGGTCGAACCTATACTATCAGAGATAATGTTATATAATACTTTATAGACTATCTCAACATACATATTAATAATATATTAACGAGCATATCATAATATGTATAAACGATTGAGTAGATGGGTACACAAGTATTATGACGTTTGGCATAACAGCTGTAGTGTAAGAATTATAGGAAACTATTATCCGTGTCCGGTGACACAATGAAAACGAATTCGGCAATAAATAAAATATCATCATCCACTATTGTTATTTGTCAAACAGATTTATGTCGAAAGAGAAATCTCGACGTGGCTTAAGAACGCATCGTGACGACCATAACACGATGTAATGTAATAAGATTATTTTACCATAACATTAAATAAATATACTTAATGGTATGTACTATATAATATACATAAATGATTTAGATAAATTATAATATTAAATGTGTGAGTTGTGTACAAAATATCAGTGAAAATATGTACAATTTAAATGTTTTATTTTTCACTTTTAATCCGAGTCTAGGATTACAATTATTATTTTTAACTAAATAATATACCTGTTTAAAAACAGATTTTTGTGGAGCAGAGGGCGAATCATGAGCTGTGTGTTGGATTTTTGAAAACGGTTTTTTAGTACACACAGACTAGTTTTCGTATCGATCTGGTATAAGTGAAAATTCGATGTAGGGAAAACGTTAATAATTTATTATAATATGCCATGTAAACGTGTTATAAAGTTGACTGTTAATTAATATAATATAGAGAGCCTTACATTATACGTTATACGGAACCTAAATGATGAAGTTCGGAGTTTGGATAAATTTACTGGTTACACCCTTACACCGGTCATCAACGCAAACTAAATATAATATTTCGAAAACTGTTTTAGATTTTGCGTCGTTGTGGGTATATACCTAATAATAATTATAAATTATGTAGCGAATCATTTTCAACGAATATACGACATATATTTCCGATGCATACAACATATGGGTAAAATATGGATTATTATTCGCGATAAAATTATAAAATGTCCACAAATTCAAGTTCAAATTCGACACAGTTTTAGTAACCAAAACGATTAATTCTAAACTATATAACATAGAGAGCTAACGTATATTCGACTACTGTATGCGTCAATCGATTGTAATACCTACCACGCGTCCACATATAACGTTTATTTGCGAGTTCATTGAGCCGAACAGATGTATAATATTATAATTCGTTTCGAGCGTTTAAAGAAAATTCAATATCGCGAAGTCACCTTACGATTTTTCCGCGACCCCGTGCGTAGAACTGTTTCTAATATTCACCGACCAAGTTATTGCTTCCGCACAACGAGATTATTATAATTGGTCGGTTTTCATAAATCGTGCGGCAAATGTGAACAATTTGTTGAAAAACTGACGGGCAATAAACTCGTTGCGTCTAACGAGGAGAGCGTATACGCGAGCGACTATCAGGCGAGGAAAAAAATTTGACAGCAATAATGTATATAGTATATATAATAACACTGCGGCGACCAACGAAGCGGCCGCTATACATACGATGACGAATATATACGTATAAATTATATATTATATAGAATCAAAGAAATTGTATATACATATAATTTTATATAGATATAACACACACGACCAAACCCGCCGGTTGATTGTGCATGTGTACGAGTTGCAGGCGCGCATGCGCATTACTATATAGATGTATTGCATATATACTGCAACGGGTACATTATTATTATTATTATTATTGTACGTTATTATATTATGTAAACCTAATTTAATATTATATATAATAATATGATACACACAGCCACGGCGCAATAATCGAGTCGGCGTGCACACGACAACTCGCACGGCCCGAGAAGAAGATTCACGACGGCGACGGCGGAGAACACCGACGAACTCGCTGCCGGTCGTCGTAAATCATTTTTGAAGTGTCTGCTACTCAAACATTATTCCGACGGATGATTAATGAGCCGGGCGGCTACTGTGCGAGCGCGTAATCAGTTATTTTAACCCTCGTCACACACACACAAACGGACATTTTCTTACACGGCTCTAATACTTGTATACCTATAATACTAATGTAATATAAATATATACCTAGTATATTGTATATAGACGGTGTGTAATAGCAGTAGTTATAATATGGTTGGTATAGGTATATAATATTATAATATATAAACAGTATATACATCACTATATAAGTATATGTTGTACACACAGACACCATCACAGTGTATATGTGTATAAATAAAATTTGTTATTTTCTGTAATATACTATATTATGCGTGTATACTATATATACCTTTTTACGTACATTTAACACACACGACGCCAATAGGAGAGAATAAGCCTGAAAAAATAAATTTGGTGGAACATTTTTATCATAACATATTGGTAAATACGAATGAGCAATAAGCATCTTTCTGTGCAGAGTTTTCTCGAACACGATAACATCGTATGTATTACTTTAATGTAATATATGTTTAATATAATTAAAATGTGTAACGTCTTATAATTTAAGCTACAATACAATGTTATAACGTTAATTCGTGGAAAAAGTAAAAAACACACCACAAATAACTTCAGTGTTAAATGGAATTGTATAATACCGTATTTAAAGCCGCATATAAATATGTGTGTATATGCCACCTGTGACGTCGAACTGACGATTAATTGAAACCTATTTAACACAAATAATATATTTGACCTATGTGTTGAATATAAATATTGTTATAATTCTCCTGAAACTTGAAAGGTTAATAAAGTTTATACTTTACAATTTTATTTTCTAGTTTATATACGAATATTATATTTTAATGATTATAATGACATATGAATGTTATAAGTAGCTGGTTGGCACTATACAATAATATATTGCGTTGAATTCTATCAAAATAAAGTCTATGGCGGATCTGCTCCTCCGACGTTGACGCAATGCGAGTTTTATATACATAGCTATAGATATCATATTTTAACTATAAATAAATTCTAATACATGTACGAGTTTATAGCACGTATAAATAAATTGATTTACTGATAGTATTTTAATGAGTATGGAATATTTTTGAGTAGTATCCAATTATAACCACGCGTTTTTCGTTCAACTTGTCATTTGGGTACATATTTTATAAATGTTGTCAGTGATAGGTATAAACATATATCTTATTATTGGATGCTCATTCGGAGAAACTGATTAACGCAAAAATAAAAACTATATTTTCAAGTATACAAATTAAAAATATCTTTGCATAATGTCAAATATCATAATATATTATTAAAATAAATACTTTATGTGTAATAATTAATATCACAAAGTTACTGCATATACTATAAACTGCTAAATTGTGATTACCAGTATACACTATATATATATATAAAATATATTATACTGCCATCACTCATCACACGCGTCTTCAATAAAATTAATTGGTTTGCAGTCATTACACTTTACTCATTTGAAATCAATACATATTTTATAAAAGATTTTAGTTATTTAATAAAAACTCATATTTTGTAGGAACATTTTAGTAAATTGTGTGAATTTAAAGTTGTCGTAACTCCTTACATACGCAGTAAAGTAAAACAGGCACTATAAAAAGGAAATGTTACTACCTACTATATGGACAAAATAAAAAAATACAGTGAAATTAAAGGATAAAATAAAAGAATAAAAAACACTATTAATTGTTTGTATGAGAATAAAATAAATAAAATATAAGGTAGATGATGGATTGTCAAGTTCTTAAGTTGACCGATCACTAGAACTTAACACCTAAATAAAAAGGTACCTATATGTTCCTTAAAATATTTATGATAGTTGACAACAGAGTGCGTCTTATATGTCCACGGAATAAAATTGTCAGCGAGTACAATAATATATACCTAATTTAAATCCATTTGGACTAATTTTGCACAATAAAACTGTAAAATTCGTTAAACGTGATGATTTTTTGAACAGTATACATTCAATATTTGGATTTATTATTTGATTATTTGGAGGATTTGACAAACATTTTTTTTTTTAAATTTTTCTCCATATACACTCCGTATATGTGCTTATTAATATTGCGTTTGAATATATAATTATTATTGTTATTATTATATCAATAGTATTATTTTTTGCTATTTTCCCGGTTTTATTTTATCGCACGCATAAATCCTAGCCCTATACTTATTATCGCCGGCGGTGTGGCGGGTCTCATCATATGATATTATTATGTTATACTTTAATCCACCGCCTCAAGGACGACTTTCGATTTCGTTCCGGTCGGAGGCGGACGGTCATGGCGTCGTTATTATACGACCCGACCGACCTTGAGCGCTATCTGCTGTCACCAGTATTGGTCTCTGGAGCTTTTTTTCAGCTTTACGTTTCACCACCGGGTAGCGTGAAAGCTCCTGTCTCGATTGTTATTGATTATTTCATGTCGGGGACTAGTGTTTCCGGCCAGCACGACTATATAATATAGTGCGTGAAATCTAAAAAGCGAAAACAAAGTCTTGTCGAGATTTCCCCCTCCCCCACCAACTCGAAAATTGGAGAAACGGAATCCTAGGGTATAGTCACAACTTATGTCTGCGGTGTATCCGAATTGGTTCCCGGGTTGTTACGAAGGGTATATCCAAATTGGTTCCCGCGGGAAAAAGCATTTTCAATTTTCCTTCTCATTTCATACAGACTTAGGACTGTCTACATATTATGCAGGTATGGTTAAAAATTGTGGCTTTCGTCACAAATGTCATTTAATAAAATAAAAAATAATAATAATACATATTTTAAATTCGTCGATTTTTCTTTAAATAACAAAAAATAATAAATAATAAAATAATAAAAATAGTATTATAATGTATTATTGAGGTAAAAATGTGCAACAAACATTTTTTATAAACTCTAATTCAGTAATTTCATTACTTTTGTATTTGTCTATTTCTTTGTATACCAGTGCTATAACGGTATCTGTATAAACCCATGTAGCTGTCTATATAACTATCTGCCTATATGTACGTATATAAGTTCATATTACGGTCGTACTGTGTTACATGCAGCTATATAGCATCCAATTCGGATGTGTCCCACTTACCTAGAATATCGGAAACCAATTCGGATGTATATGTTTCGTGGAATGTCGGGAGCTAAATAGGATGTCAATTTTCTGCAGGTATGGAAACCGATTCGGATGCAGCCCTTGTCTGTACTACAATTAACATATATTATCGATTTTGATACCAATCGGACATAGGAAAAAAAGTTTATTAATCGTGACGATTTATGGTAGGTGGATCGGGGAGGGTTAACATTTTTAATCTGTATAACAATCACCCTCCTCGGTTCTATACCGACATTAGCTGTCCTGACCATTAAATGAGTCAACAAAAATAGTTTGGTTTTTTTGTCACAAAGCTTCCTGTCAAATGTATGGACCTATATATGTATGATATATGTATAATATATTATACTATATTATTATAATTATTAATTATTATCGTTATATAATACTTAATACTTATTATATGGTTTGATATTTGGTTAATACCATCAATTCATTTTGTGAGCAACTAATTTAAGCAGGAAAAAGAAAAGTTCATTTTTTTTTTAATTAAGTCACAAAAACACAAAAAAATTTCCACAGAACGAAACGTTATATTCATCGTGTCGAGCGTTTTTTAAGATTTTTTTTCTATTTTATATGTTTCCTCTGGAATTTGCCACTTCTCCGATAGTTCTGCGATTGTTGAGATCACCGCGAACTGATAATAATATATTACGATTTCATAGTATTGCGGCCAACACGACAAAAATTTTATCGAAGTGATCAACTTCGCATCGATACAGCTAAATCGAAGTGGGGAGGGGGTGGCACATATATTATAAATAAACTCATCTTCTGTATGATCTATACAAAAATGGGACACAATAGTGTCAGGCGATGCCATCTTGGCGCCACGTTCTTGCAATGTCATCTGATCGATTTGCGACTAAAGGCGAAACCCGTTTGGGTGATGACAATACGATACGAAAAAATGAAAAAATGTAACAGGTACAACTCGTAAATAATTATCAGTTTTTGCGATCCAACAGCGATTGGTCAAGATAAACCCGTTAAGCATTTATTGATTGTTTAGAGGAATAGCGACCATCAACTACTGCGAGACAGCTTTGTGTTGTATTATTATTAATAAATAATACTCATTCATGTTATATTATAATTATATTATTATACCACTCAATGGTTTGGAAAAAAACATCAATATAATTCACTAATATGCCAACAGCCAAATGCAGTGCATCTCATATATATTATAAAAAAAAAAAAAACAATAATAACAATCGTAAAATGTTGAACGTAACATTAATTTTTAAAGATTAAATTGCTGGTTTGAATTAATTAAAAAAAAAATCCACACAATGTCAATAATACGATGGCGGAAGTAATATTCGTATTGCTTTAAATCACTATTTATAACTCATAAATACATTTTTCTAGACTCTCGCACACACCACACACGCTACACGTCATGTATGTCAAGCATAAGACTCATCTATAATATGTTGCACATTTTATCGAATAACTGCAACATTTGATATTTTCTCACAAATAACATATTATATGGAAAAATATTGTAACCTACTTATAATACGTGTCACTATATCAAACCAACCGGAAACCCGTTGCAGGCGATGATCCGGTTTAGATTAAGAATTAATGATGCAAACATGATACAAACAATGAATGTCTAATACACTAATATATTTTAATTTCTAGCTTGGAATATACATTGTGCCTTCACACATAAAATTACAATATATATATATATATATATATATATATATATATAAGATGTAACTATTTAAGAGGACGTGATACCCGCATGTGTTGTCTCTGTCTTACAAGTGCATTATATAGTAAATTTTACGTTCAGCAGAACACGTGTAGCTCCGTTTGCTTAAAAATTAGAGTGAATTGACCTCTTATAAAATTTAAAGGTATGATTGTTATCTAGTCAACCTCATATGCTTTTTAATATATTTAAATTTTAAAGGAAGTTATGAGTATTTTAAGATGCACAAAAAATTCACAATTTTAAAATACTCATAACTCGCTTTAAATTTGATATAAAATAAAAAGCATATGAGGTTGTCTTGATAATAATCTTAGCTTTAAATTTTATAAGAGGTCAGTTCACTCTAATTTTTAAGTTAACGGAGCTACACGTGTTCTGCTGAGCGAAAAATGTACCATGTTACGCATTTGTAAGACGGAGACAACACGTGCGGGTATCACGTCCTCTTAAGTAACAGTACTGTGTTACACATACACTATTGTGTAGTGAAGTGGTGAAATCAAACACAAGTTTTGAATATGCATATTTTGTTTTGTTTTCCATAATATAGATACCTATAATTGAAAAATTTGAGAATTTTCATAACAATATTATTGATATCATATTGGAACACGTTCATGTATTCACACATTTCACATGTACCGGATTTCCTCATTTTCTTCTCAATAATTGAAGGTGCATATTTTGGTAATTTTCTTTAGCATAATATTTCGAATATATTTAGTGCAATAGGACAGTGTTCCAACTTACAAACAACGACCTTAGAGTTCATGTACGTAAAAACAGAACTAAACGACGGTAAAGAGTATCGACGATGGAAATGGGTCGTGTGTGAATAGAATAATATTGAGCTTTCCGGAACGGGTCTCGACGGGCAAAAAAAAAAACCTAATAATAAACGATGGAAAAATAAATAAACAATAGCGTCGGCCGACCCGAAAACGGTCGACAAAAATAATACGCATCGTATTGCAGCGTTCAATATAATATTATATATTATAATTTAATGATAATAATAATAATAATAATAATAATAATATGTACTTAGATCACACACTCCGCCGACGCCGCCGACGGATGCTAATTGAAACGTTATCGTTATCGCCGCTGTTCGGGCGGCACGCGCGCGACCGTCGCCGAACGACTGTCGAAATACGATAGCCACTGCACCGGGATACACACAAGCGCACCCACACACCCACACAGACGCACGCACCCAAAAAATATCTATATATATCGCGCTAAGTATATAGATATAGGCAGTGCCGGCGAATTCGGTCCCCTCGACACGGCGAGACAATATAATACAATAATGTACACACACACACACACACACACCTATCTATCGTACGCGGCTAATAATAGCGTTGTGCGCGAGTTGAATGGGAAGCTGTAGATGGTTTTTTTTTTTTTTTTTTTGTGTTAGCGAATAATCACCACCGCCGTCCGACCGACCCCGTCGACAAAGACCAAAAGGGATGAGCTCCCTCCGCTGTGCAGAGCAATGACTATATAATAATATACATATATGATGATGATAATATGCCCTCACTCGGTAATAGGCGTAAAACCCGCGAGCAACGTCGCTGCGAGTCGGCCGACAACCGTGTGTGTGTGTGTGCCGCCGACGATACAAACAATGTCGTTGTCGTCGTCGTCGTTGTTAATAGAATGTTTTCTCGGGGGAAATGTGATTTCAGAGCCACACTGCCGTTTTTTTTTTTTTGGAAAATCTGTTACGTTTCGATGGCGAAAATATAATGACGATATTATTACTACTATTACTATTATTATTATGCGATGACGACGATATGTACGATAATTAATGTACAATACATATAGTAATAACAATGACGACCGTTTGCAGGATTAATAATAATTATACTATTGATGCAGAAGCAGTATATAATACCTATAATAGTGATTGAATTTCACGCTTTAATATAGATATATTATATATGCTACAATAACTCGCTGAGCGCCCACTCAGCATTATATTATACAATTATGTATAAGTACTGCAGGGTGATTCTTTAAACCGTAAACATTATTATCTCTCGTAATTTACCTTTTAATAAAGTACACTAGTTTAAGAATATTTTTTTATTTTTTTTTTCCCAAATAAATAGTATCTTCAAAGTCGAAATTTTTCGAGAAAATCAACTATATTCTTACTTTTTTTTAACCACATGATACATTTTTTATTTCATGTTTCAAAGTAGAATATTTATTTTTAAGAACCTGGATTGTTAACAAAAATCAAACTTCGGAACGATCATAATAATTAAGGAGCTAATAGTAAATATTATAATTTATACGTATATTTAATGTCATGATGAGTGGAGTGTCGTTATTACGCGCTTAAAATGGTATAAAAACAAATTAGGTATCTATAAAACGTTAATATATTTTTCGAGACCATATTTCAATAGATGCGTTTAATATATATTATACCGAATATCAAATACGATTTTTTGAGATTATATTATATTATACATATACATATATACATATATACATATATTATATTGCCATCATGCAAACATAATTATTACGTCCATACATGAATTTGACCGGTAAGTATAATCGAGAAAATCTCTGTGGGCCGCTTAAAATATGAACTAGTCATGATGAGTGTTTGATCGTAATTTTATTTTCATATGATAATGAAAAATTAGTGCAAACATTAGTAGAAATTATGATTTAATCGAACTATTAAACCATATTATACGCTAGATAACCTAGTTTGTTACCAAACTTTAGAAATCCCAAAACTCGGTTGGCTGATACTTTGTCTATAAATTCAGTGCTGAATTCACGCTGAAAACCCTTGAAAATAACCTTATGTGATCTATTTAGCAGTTTAATGTGAGTGTTCAATTTTTAATGCTTATATATTATGTTTGTTTGCCGTCGAAAATCGCTTACGACGTTTTATTTTCATCGATGAGAATAGTAACGAATAACATTTGCGGTTCTGCATTTATCTTTCTATGCACATTATCACATATTATATGAAATGTTCCTTAAATAATTTGCACAAATGCCACTGCAGTTGGAAACACGCAACACACATCTGATCAGGATTAATAAGCATATTGATGACGAACGATTTTAATCACCCTAACTAACATACTTATAATATAGTTAACAGTGCCCTATAAACATTTACTATTTTGTTTTTTTTTTCTATGTTGACCAAGTTTTAAAAATCATAGTTATTGACTTATTGTCGGTCAATCAAAAGGTACGAACAGTTCAATAGGAAATGTTATTTTTTTCATCGTTCTCCAAAAAAAAAAAAGTCGTGAATAATACGATTCTACAGTAAACGACTATATTACAGTGTTAGTTTGCGTTATACTATTCAGATTACTATAAGCATACCTAAATATAGTAATGTATACTAATATGGGTGTATATTTCATACGGCGTTGTAGGCCAACATAGCTTATACATTTATATTATAAATTAGGTATAACTAACTATATCTTACTGCAAGTTGACCAACACACGGAAAATTGTAATATTACAACATATACAATATAAATGTATTTGTTTCACAGCGTGGCCTGCGTGGGTATACTCACTTCAAAGCCGATAATTATAAATTATAATATCCACGAAGACTATATATGTATGCGGGGAAAATATTGTAATTGCGAGAAGCTGTTCCAATGCCTTTTGAGTTAAACATTTAATGAATCTATATACATCAAATAACCTTCTAAAGCCGCTTTGAATATTGTGAATAATCTATTCTAATAATGTTAACTCTCTATTATTCGATAATCGTTATGTATAGGGAAATGTAAATTATGAAGTTTCTTCATTAAAACACACCAAAGTGAAATATGTACCTAGTACATACTTTATATACCACATCATTTGTTTGCGTTTAATAATAATTAATTAATTATAACAAAAATTTTCAGTATAAAAGTATACAGGTACCTAATATAGTAAAACAATAAGTTTTTTTTTTTGACAATAACTTGTCACGAAACATTAATTATGATTCGTAGTCCAATCTTAAAAGTATATTGCATAAAATTTATTGAATATATTTAACATTGAATTTGCCAAATATTTAATTTTATAATTAATCATTATTATTTATTTAAAAAAATACTAAAAATTGCATAAGTAGGTACACATAATAATCTTAAAATACGTTTCATCATATTTGTCACGGTCCATATATTATTTAGATTATTTTTACATTGATGATTTTCATTTTTTTTTTTAAGTTTATACCTACCATATTTGATTAGGAAAAATATTTAGTTTTTTTTAATAGAATGAACACTGTGTTATACTATATGTCTATATACAACTGTTGTAACATTGCACATGTACCTACGCAGGGCCGTGGGCTAGATATGGTCGTGTCAAAATAAAATGTATATAAAATATAAATATTAAAATCAATTTAAACTATATTATAGTCTATATAGAATACAAAAAACTTATGTTTCTTTAAAAAATATGTATATATATTTATATGATATATTAAATTTATCTTCACACAACATTTTCATTATCTAATGATTATTTCAAAAGATTTATAATTAATGTTTTCAGTAGAAAAAGAGATATTAGATGATTTGAAGTTTGAAGATATTTTGTAAATAATTAAAAACACATTTAATATTTTATCTTAATTATTCTTGTAGACATTAACATAAAATATTTTAAGACAGGGGCGAACGCAGGTGGGGTGTTTAGGGGTTTAAACACCCCCCGAAATAGCAGGTACAAAAAATAAATTATCTGACCTACAAATGTATTAGTGTATTACTAATAAGTAATAACATTTCAAAAAAATTAAAATAAATTATTAGTTATTAAAAAGTTTCCCTTCTCCCGTGGTTTGTAAATTAATAGATACCTACAGTAAAATCACCAATAAAATGTATGATAATGCAGTTTCGAAGTGAGCATGACAGTATGTTATAACTTATTAATAACTGATCGACATCGAAGGCCGCCAATCCGATGATGTACGTAATGTCTACCGGAAATTCGCAACGACCCGTCTTATCTAGAATCTAGACAATTCTAGAAATTGTATCATTGTTCAATAATCAATATAATATACCATAGTATGCCAACGAACAACGAACTGTCGTATACTCGTGACTCGTATTATAGCCTGTATTGCTATACTAAAGACGAAATATTAAACGCAAATATTAAAAATATATTAAAAATGAGTTCAATTTTAAAGTTTCTTAAATCAGACAATAAAAATACTACCTCAGTTTCGAATGTTTCGATTTATGTAGATTCAGATAAATCGTCCGTAGGCAGTCCACCAATAAAAAGACGAAAACCCGAGATGTCGCAATCTGAAGCAGATCGTAATGTGAGTTTTTGACGTTTTGCAATAATAATGTTAATAAATAATATTATAAAATATAATATATTATTTATTATTATAATATAATATTATTGTTATTTGTTATATATTTTATTTATAGATTTTTCCGAATGATAATGGAAATTTTTGTCGTAAGCAATTGAATGACATTGAAAAATATGAAGTTCTTGTGCATAATTGGATATTACCTGATATAGAAGTTAAGTTTCCAACTTCTGGCAAACGAAATTTGAAATTTCAGCATTCTTGGTTACGCTCATTTGTGTGGTTGGTGTATTCTGCTGCAGAAGACGGAGCTTATTGCCGTTATTTTGTCTCATATGGATCAAATTCTGTTGGTAAAGGGGGCCATCAGAACACAAATTTATTGGTTCAGACTGCGTTTCAAGATTGGAAGAAAGCACTTGAAAAATTTAGAGAACACAAAAAAAAAAAATATCACCTTGACGCCATGGAGGATGGACAAAATTTTAAGTTGATTTACGAAAAACGGAAGAGTAACGTGATCAGCGAAATTGACAAAGGGCGAAAAATACAACAACTCGAAAACAGACATAAGTTAATTCCGATCGTCCGAGCCGTTTTGTATATACCTACTTAAAAAATTTTCAAACCACCCCCCCGAAATTTTATCCTGCGTTCGCCCTTTGTTTTAAGATTTAATTTTATATTATATAAAATCATATTGCTAGCCACTAGGTACTATAATTAGTATTAGGTATTGATTTATACCTATAGGCCCCAACACGGGTAAAGAATGCTGTTGAACCTCGAGTACTAAAATCCATTGAAATAAATTTGTAATTTTTTAAAAAACTAATTATTAATAAAAAATACTCAATTTAGAAGATTAAAATACTATCAAAAAATTGTATTTTTTTATAAAATCTATGTCTTCACTGTCACATATTTTATAGTAAATATAATATTTTATATATTCTTTATTGCATTGTTTATGTGATTTTGTTATTTAAAAAAAATAAAAAAATTAGGTATCCGTACCTATATTAATGACTGTGTATTTATTTCAAACCTTTTATTCATTAGTACATTCTTACAAAATCTTACTGAGAATTAAAAATATCTTACACTCACTAAACATTTGTTATTGTAAATACATTTATGGCCAATCGCCGATGGGATGAGTTCAGAGTATGCAGAGTGATCATACAATATACGCCCCGTGACAGTTTAGTATACATTATTATGTGATATTTTAAGCTGCAGTTCACGAGTTGATTTTCTGGACGTCCTTTGCTGGTCGTCTGCAGTCTATACAAATGCTATTGTATCAGATGTCATGCACATTGACCATACGATTTATAACCGGGTTCTTGCTTGTTACGAGTTACTGGTAGCATTCCATGTGTGACGGATAAAATGCTCTGTTCGACCATGTACATAATGCCAGCAGGACCCCTCAAGTATAGGCACCTAAGACATGATTGCCGGATTGCATGATATGGTAGGTACAGCGTATTGAAGTCGATCCCAAACCCAAACTGTATTATATTCATCCGGTTCATCGAGATGAATGAATTACGACGAGAAAACACAGACTGTCCCTATCCTGGATAAAAACTTTATTCGACAGTAATTTATAGGTCCTCCTCCACCATAACAATAACGATATATATTATTTTTTCATTAGAAATTAAGTTTGGCATCGGTGGCCATTGGCTGACATTGTTTACATGGTTTTTACATAATTTGTACATAGGTAGTTTTGTTTTTACGTATTGTTTTATATATTATTTGTTTACAATAAATTTTCGATTTCAGTTTCTTTTATGAAGGTATAGTGTCTGTTTGATGGCTGATACGTTTGGACCTAATGATTGGTATAGAAATTATGGGATGTTGTGTTTGGTTCTTGCAGCTCCTGTTTGTTTTCATTCGACGAGTATATTATGTTTGATAGTCAAGTGAATTCACTGAATTCTGAATGTTGCGCACCGGAGTCGTTCTTATTCTCTGTCCATTTATAGGTAACCGTGTGTGTAGCGAGTATGTCCTATTCTTAGAAGTGTTAATAATAATACTTCTTCTTTTCTGCTATAAGATTTATTATGTTTTTCCAACGTTCTGTTGTTTGTTTTATTTCGTTAAGTTTGGTTTTTTTTCTTCTCCATTTGTTTGACCATTTTTTTCCAATCGCAGCATTGATATACATTATAGTGTGTCTTCATAAGTGCAGTATTTATCGCTTATGACTTATGATTATTGGCTGCTTCCTTCGCCAGACAATCTACTTTTTCATTACCCTCTATGTTACTATGACCTGGTATCCAGACAATAGCTATTTCGTTTGGGTGGTAATTTATCGCTTCTAATAACGATATTATTATATGCCCACGACACAAACTGCGTCTTAACCTGAGTCAACCTAATACACAAAACAAACAATATTTTATAACTGCATCACACAAGTTTGATCGCGTCATTTTATTATAATAAAAATCATGTGATTTATTGTAGTTCAGTATATAACTATATACACAATGTCACTTAATTATATTCGCGGTATTGCAACAGCGATAATGTATAAATAACATTCAATGACAGAAAATGTTAATGATATTTTGGAAATTAGGCATGGTAACAATTTCATGGTTATCTTGGTAGCCGGTAGCCGGTAGGTTTATTAACTTGACGGACGCCAACGAATTTTAACTATATGTTGAAAGCTGGAGCGTTGTCAACATTTGACGTGTATATTACAGTGGAACATCGATAATTCGAACCTCTATAAGTCGAATTTTTTTTCACCCCCACCGATGGAGTTATCGAAGTTATATTCCACCGTATTTGTTTGTTCTTTTCCACCATCGGATTTCATAATTGTATACGACGCTATATATAGTGTTAATTGTTTTGCTACCTAATTAAGAGTGGACCAGCTACCGTTTCGACACGATCGCTAACAGGTAGTTCGCTGGCACACAATATATTGTATTTTTAATATTTCACTGCAAGTGCGCACCTATAGATAACACGACACCGCCGTGTGGGCGTGTGTTATTCAATATTTATATGAAAAAATATAATAAAAACGGGCCGGGACGACGACACGGTGGTGGAATGAAATTCACGGTTTTCTCGCGGAGACATGAATATGATATTTTGTGTGTGTGTGTGTGTGTGTGTGTGTGTGTGTGTGTGTGTGTGTGTGTGTGTGTGTGTGTGTTTGTGTATGTGTGAGTATGTAAGAGACAGCGAGTGTGTGCAGTGTATACATTTTTATAAACTGATATAAACCCGAGACCTCGACGCTGAGATAATATGTGCGTATAGACGCGATAACGTCGACAAAACCTGTCGCCGTCGGAATGTAACATTGTAATAATTATTGTTATTACTATATAATATTATGTTATTATCATAGTCGCCGCACACACACGCACATACGATTCGATAATAATATAACAATATTACTTACCCGTATATTATATTTATATATATATATATATATATACATACACACACACCGTATTATACGTCGGAGGGAGGCCACGGAACACATAATAACGACACATTCAATATGGGTAGTTTTTTTTTCTCGTTGCTTTTTCAACGAGTAACCGGACACTCCGCGGTAGCACATATGTATATATTGTATTATATGGCTGGCGCGAGTGTCAAACACGACACATAACACATACGACGCCTTACAGATTGTGTTTTAGTATACGTCTGAACGGGTGTGTGTGTGTCAAGGTAGTTTGCCCAAGAACAAGAGGGTGGTTTTTCATGGTACAAAACGCATTATATTGACGGACGGCTGAGATCCTCGTCTGAGATATTGGACGGGCGGTCGCGGGCTCGCGCGCGTGCGCAATATACATCTAGTAGGTATATATATATATATACATAAGTGCTCACTACTCGTGTAAGGCGTGCACAGATATAGAAAAAAAAACCAACACTGCGACTACGCGACCTGCAGTAGTATATATATATATATATGTATATAGTATATACCTACAAACACACATAGTAATGTTATGTACGTATATAATAATAATATGATATTACGCATATACGCACACTCGTAGGTATGTGGTACACACACGAAATGTCGTCGTACATGGACACACAGAAAAAAAAAAAATTAAGGTGTACGGAAAACACCACTATACGGAGAACTCGTAATGGGACGACATTCTCTGGGCGGCGGGTATATGTTATATATTATTATATTATACCTATATAATATGTACGACCGCCGTCACACAATCTTGATTAATATTATTGTGTTATTATTTTTTTTTTTTCGTTTTTTATACGACGGGTTTTCTACGACGACGGCTACCGTATTCCGCCTCCACCGCACTCACCGCCGCCTGAAAACCCTCCGCCTCCGACAACACTATATATTAAATATTATATATTATTATTATTATTGGATGTAAAACGTGAGCTACGAGCCACGGATTTTGGTTGTCCTGCACTCGAATATCATTCGCTTTTATATTATAATAATATTGTATTAATACTATATAGGATTCTTCAACCTCAGGACAACAACTGCAGAGATTGCAATAAACAATGTTCGTAGTAATAATACACTGTCGAATGAATCAAGTCGGCTTTATAGGCCTTAAAGCTTTAATAAATTGGATCAGTGTACAGCGTGTATGTACCTATTGTCCGTAATTATTGCTCCCCATTATTTGTTCGCCCCCTCCCCCCACCCAATCCACATGTTATTGTGGCAGTGTCGCATTGGTCGTGACATCGATGCTATTACTGCTTACCTACTGTATAACGTATCCGATTAGTTATTCTAAGCAGGGGGAGATGCGGGTGTATTAACATTCTAGAACTATTTCACATTTCACAGGTCTGACTGAGAGTAAATTTTTACTCGAAACAATCAGTTACCACTCCGTAAAAAAAGTTCTAAAAGTCGACTTAGATTGCCATCATGCAGGTCCGACCACTCTGACTTAATAATATCACGTCTATGATGATGGTTTCCGCTTAGGAGAACGCACGTTCTTGATCTGCAGCTGCGGATCATTTATACCATTACGAAATACAAAGTACATGACGTTTTCTTCAAGTTGCTCTAAATATTATTTTAAAAGTATATAATATTATATAATATATATTACATCGTCCACATAAATATAACAATGCTGACATAATATTGTGGTTAAGTACCTATATTGTTATAAAGTATCGTCTAACATCGTAAGTATATAGTTTAGATATGACGCCAATATTCTCATGTTTCAGTGACCTACGCGTGATGCGCTTACCAAACTTTTACCTCCGATCGGTTTGCATCATTCACTAAATTATAATTTAATATTCAGACAATTGTCCCGCATAATGTTCTTTAATATTTATACGGTAGCAACTAATAAATTATATTATTGTATTTCTGTTCACAATATTTTAACACGTTTACAGTTGAGTGTAGACGATGATATCTGGTATTATATTGTTATCTCCGTGGTCACATCAACACCCCATTATTTTTAACCATCATCCTTTTAAGATGTATAAAAACACGAAAGCCATCCCAACTGACAGATATTACCGAGAATTGCTGCAGTCACCTCAAAACGGATGATAATGGATTCATCGATTAATGGAACTGATATACAATTTTAAATACATATTATTGTACCTCCATAACACTGCAGTATTGTATACCGTGTGTCCGCGAAAACTGTATACACTCTACAACTCAGTTACCTATACATATTATTCTGTATCCTATGCATATTTTAGAACGATCCAATAACCTAGTTTCATTTTTTGCAAATAGAATTCAAAAATATGTATCGCGCTCAGAGAGATATGGTGACTAATTATTTAATTGTACAGTCGTGTATACCCAGTTTTTGCAGACACACGTGCGGTGCATATTTCTTTTTATTCTTTTTGTTTCTAGATTATATTTCTTAATCTCCTTCTTATTTTATTATTAAATCAATATAATAGCCGGATCGACAGAATATTACGGTATTAATTTTATATGATTTTACGTACATATTTTTATGTATTTCCAGACTATATTGTATAATAGGTAGGTACTATACACAATTGTTTAATACAAGTTTTTGAGATTTTTCATGGCTCAGAAAATAGCTTTCCAAAATTATTCATTATAAAACCAAACTGGAGACTTATTTTACTAAACCAAGACATGACAAAGTTACCGAGTTGCATCGTACATTATTTATACACTCACATGGCTTGAACATTTATAAACTTTAGACATAAAATACAATATTTATATTCTTTTATTTGTATGATTTCCACAAGAATTACTTACATACCGGATGTTTCATCGTTATTACTTAATTAGTTTGTTACCTTCGATATTTATGTTAGCAATTAATTATTTTTTTTAACAGATAGATATAGGTACAATTTACTAAATTAACTGTAGGCACCTGCATATACATACAAAAAAAAGGATAAAGAAAATATTCTATTGTCGTGTTTATTGAAAATCTACTGCAAGCAGTTCAAGCATATAAAAATATTACGGGGTTGGTAAATTGAGTCCCAAATGACCCTAACTCGGTAAATTGAGTCCCGGGGAAAAATAGGTAGTAGTTAAGTTGAGTCCCAGAAAAAATAAGGTAGTAGGTAATTTGAGTCCCAGGGAAAAACGATTTATATGAAATTTAAAATTTAAAGATATGCACTATAAAATTTTTTTTTGTGATTTGTGGACATTCATTGACTGCATGTATATGATTTTAAAAATAGCAACATGCATTTTTATTAATTATATAATTATTTTTTATGCAATAGATAAATAAAAATGCATGTTGCTATTTTCAAAATCATATATATGCAGTCGATAATGTCCACAAATTACAAATAAAAAATTTATAGTGCACATTTTCAAATTTTAAATGCATATAAATCGCGTTTTTTCCCTGCGACTCAAATTACCTACTACTATTATTTTCCCCCGGGCCTCAATCTACCGCTTTCAAAATGTACCAAACTTATCTCGGACTCAATTTACCTAGCCCCAAATATTAATACTCGTTTAGTTATAGAACTGACTGCGTGTAAATGTTTCTAAAAGTCAACCATAAACTGTCCAAACTGCAGCAGCAACATTAATTGGTATATAAACCATCATAAAGTTCAATTATGTTGAAATGTATAATATAATGTTTTCGAGATAGGTATTATTTATATAGGCGGGGTAGATGTGTGTGTGTGTGCGTATATTAGCCGGCTGTCGAGGGGGTGTGGTAAGATCGCTCCATACGAAATACCCTGTACATGCACGCGAGTACGATACCGTCGTATATCATTATATTCAGCCGCACACACTCGCATTATTGTGCTGCAGTCGTTATCGCACTCGTTCAATTGACGCGATGAGCTGTGCCGGGAGCCGAGTACGTGACCTAATTGAAACGTCGAGGATTTCGTCCCTATCCACCCCACCCCCACCCCACACCAACCCACGACTCATCCGTCCGTAGATCTATACACGTCACAAGCCGAACGCGGACCCATTATCACGCTGCAGCCTCCGTAGTCCGTACACGTCCGAATCGCATATTATACGTCGCGGTGTAAACATCATCGTCGCATGTTTGTATCATACATAATATATAGGTACATATTATACACGTCCGACTATGCTTGACGACGATACAATATTATTATTATTGTTATTATTATTATACGTAGGTACGCGATATTTTATGTGCCTGCTGTATGATGCCTATAATACGGAGGTACCTACTATGGATATACGGTGGTGGGTACCTACGGAGGCAATTAGCCGGGTGCGGGAAGGCGACCACTTTTCTTTTAAAAATCGCACACGCACGTCGTAGCCGTTTAAAAATCGCGGCACACGCCGATGATCATTATATTACATTAAACGACCGTCGCTCTATTCTAATTCGAACGAAGCGTGCTGCGTGCCGTTCATTATTACTGTACTAAAATATTATTGTGTTGTTGTACAACAAATAATAACGGCTGAAGTTGATCATCATTCGGTTTAGGATCGAAAATCAGCGGCGTCAGTGTATTGCGGTGTAGGTGATGATGAGGAAGCGGAGAGTGACGATGATCGTCCATAATGGGCCGAATAATTATTACATTACGGTCCTATAACTCCTAACACGAGTATACAGGTATATATAATGTGTGTTAAAATATGCATATAAATTCGTGTTATGTACCTATACCTACGTTGATAACTATATACAATAGTCGTCCTATAAATTACTTAAATATAATATATAAGCTTTATATATTATATATATATATATATATATTACGTGATTATTTACTGATTTGCAGTATATATAACGGTTAATCGTTCTATAACGTTGTGTTTAGATTTTACATGGACATCGGTATGATGAAGAACGTATACGTATACCCATAGGCGCCTGGGGGGGGGACAAGCTGGGGCATTTGCCCACCTGGCTTTTTCAAAATATTTCTTTTTTATTGAATGTTTTAAGATAAATTACTATATACTATACAACAAATTTAAAGTATAAAATAAGTTGTAGTATAATAAAATATAATATATTGTATACGAGTATAATAAAAAAAGGTTATTATTTCATAACACCTAGTAAAATTATAATATTTATCCTCAAATCCTGACATTTCCTGACCACCTCCTAGAAAAATTTCTGCGGGCGCCTATGCGTATACCCAATAATAAATAATATATTATTCTAGTGCAATATTTTATGAACACAACGATGTATTTGAACTTAAAAAATATATAATAATGAAATAACATCATTCAATTTAATGTTGAGACTTTTGTATTTAGATGTTTCAAGAAAAAATAAAAAGTGAATAGCGTCTTTTGAATGTAAATCATTTAAATAATTATCTATAATAAATTATCTTTGAAACGATCGAGGATTTTTTTAATGCACTTTTCTAAAAAAAGTTTACCGTATATTTAAAACTTTAAAAATTACGTATTTTGTAATTTTATATACCGTTTTATAGTGACGAAATTGATAGGCAATAATGTATATAGATAAATTAACTGTGGTATATATTATACATAACAATTTATAAAATATTAAAATAACGACCACGTTAAAGATATCTCACCCTCGAACATCCAGTAGATACTTGTTACCGTATGGTCAGTTGTTCGGGAGTAAAGTAACCTTAGAGTCGTATAGTATAAATCCTATTTGGGCCTAGTTTAATAATTATCCTTTTGCGCAGCACTCGTTATCGTGGTCTCCAAAAGGAGAATTTAAATAAAGCTCATACAGCAGGTAGGTATCTATAATTATTCGTTTACCGGTTTGTGAATCGGAAAACCGAAATATATCTGTTATACTCGTCAAGCCTTATTAGCGTGGCATTATGACATAACATATAATTATAAAATAAAGTATTTCATGATGGGTATAATTTTAACAAAATAAATAATTATTTTTCAAAAACGTAATATATAATTTTAAAAATTTGTATTGATTTTACAATGATGTGTCTTATTATTGTATAAAATACCTACAAAACTTGTTATATCGCATTAAAACTTGCAGATACCAGTTTAGTTATTCTATTTCATATAGATACCTCTATAAATTGTTAACATTTTATTAAATATACTGTGCAAGATTAAAACTTCCAAGAATTTTTTTTATAAAATTCGAAAAACTTATTGTGAATAACTATAATAACAATCTATTTATCTATTATTACCTTTTGTATTAGTATACCACATTTAAAATCCATTTTACGTGTATATACCACACTACAGAAAATTAATACACGGCGGTGCTGTATTTAAAGTAAAAATCCCAATTAAAATTTTAGTTTTTATGGCCCACAAAATTGGAAGTTATACCAAGTTTATATAATTTATAATAGAAAACTATATAAGTAATAAAATTAAAATACACACTTATTTTATTTTAACAAGATAAATGTATACAAACAAAATATTAAAATATTATTATTTTCATAAACCTCATTTTCAGAAAATAGATGTATGATATATTCTAATTTTGAGTCTCGTTCAATGCGAATAATATTGCATAATCGTTAAAATGATCTTCTGTTAATGTTAAACTATAGTATAATAATATTAATAATCTTTATTTTCAAATAATTAATTAACCATCTGCAGTAGCAGTGCTTAACATGTTGCAGTGTGAAAAATATTCTACACAAAAATTGCATATCTTTTAGCCGGTCTTCTAACTTAACACCAGTTATACATTTTAAGTTATCATATATAATATACAATATACATACATTAGGCTTATTGTTTTCATCGATAAAGTAAATGTAAACGAAACGCTTATATATTATAAATATTTTTCTAAATCATTTAAAAAAAATAAATAAATTACCTAATTATTATAATATTATTAAATGAACAAGTGTTTAAATTAGGGTTGTCTACATTTTCACTACTTTCATCATTTTTTTATTTTTTTTTTATTTTACCCAATTTAAATGTACAAGAAACATTGAAACAAGTAATGTAAAGTGAATAATATAAAATATTTCATTTATTACTTGACATTGAATTAATAAATTGTTGGTATTTATGCAGGAAAATGGAAATAATAATAAAATAAAATAATTTAATACCAGTGAAGTTGTCACTGAATCAAAAACATCATATTAAAAAACTACTAAGAATAGATAGCTGAACATTTCTATACTATCAAACTAAATAATTTTAGTTTATATCATTATTTTCATATAAATAAATCATCATTCCGATAGACATTGCAGTATACGAAAACCACATTTTTAGTAAAAATTATTGCACTACCAATATAAACTGGAAATAATTCATTCTAAATGCAAAATTACACTTAAAACAAAATTTTTAATTCAAAATAATTTGGGGGTGCTAATTTAAGACTTAAGGGTGCTAAGCACCCCCTGGCACCCCCGTATGTGCGCCAATGATAATATACATTGCTATCTAAGGTATAATTTTCATCTATATATTATAAAAATTATCTGTAGAGTCACAAACTCACAACACGTCCCTCTAAAAACGGGTTGTCCACACGATTACAACATAAAATTCCACCACAACGTCTATAAAATAACGGCCAATAGCCGAGGGCTAAGTATTTATGACATTATGTACAATGTACATACACGATATAATATATGGTGTGTGTTGGTAGGTGCCGTAAAATCGAGTCCGCGGGACGTATTAATCGACCGTCTCGGACAGCATTATCCCGCGCCAATGCCGATCAACCCCTTGTATATATAAAATGTTATATGTATTAAATGTTTTCAACAACGTCCTCCCTCACCCCAAAAATAGTGTTTGTTTGTTGCTGCTACGACGACGACGACGACGACGGAAGTAATATTATTGTCGAGCCGCCAAATCCACGGGGACCGCACCCCGCCCAAAAAGTCATTTGCCGCGGCCATTATCTGGTAATATTCACGCATACATAGAATATTATACGCATCGGTGCGGCACGCAAAAAGCGAACCTATTGTAATATACGCACGAATTAATTTGATTCGGTTTATGTTGCGGCTTGCGAGTAAAATTAATAATTATTAAACGTAAATCGAGCGGCGTCTGGATCAAAACGAATATATACGCATAACATCATAATATAATGAGTAATGTAATTTACGGGCGTGAAATCAATATTATTACATTGTTATTGACATGTATACGTATAATGTGTACAACCATGATATGTATACTTATGGTGACCAGACGTACTCTTTTTCGCAGGACAGCACTCTTTTTTTGATGTGCAGTTTCCTAGTGTCCTTAACAATAGTGTTAAGTACATGAAATTGTACTCTTTTTTTTTAACAAATATAAGCTAATACGTGTTTATGTGTTTTTTATATTTTGATTATTACCACCGTTTAGATATTTACAACAATAGACATACCAAATAACTAACATAATTGAAGATAATCTTAGAAAATTTTACACTTGGTATTTTTACCTTTAAAAAATAATTTATACTTTAGTTTAGGTTTACTTAAAAAATCTTAAATTTAAAGTATTTTCATCTTAGACACCCACCAAATTAGTTGACATAATTTCAAATAATAAGTTTTAATTGTTGATTATAGGAAAAAAATAAAAGAGTAATCAGATAAAAAACAAATTATATAAATGGAGATGACCTATGGCCGCTAATAGCTATGGTATGGGCAATATGGGTAGAAAAGTACACACATTGGTTAATTATGAGTTATGACAGAGGAAGACCTAAGTTTTAAAATGTACTTTTTTTTGGATTTTTATATCTGGTCACCTTATGTATACTACTCATAGATGATACATAATGGATAGGCCCTGTGTATACTAGTTACATAGCGGGCATCGTTTCCGAATAAAGAAGAGAGACAGCAATATAAAAAACGTATCTGATTCTATCCTATACTCAGCAAAAAAGTTATCTTTTCTTCCGTGGTTTGTGTGTTTTGCCATGCGTGTTATAGCACTGAACACTGATAAGTGACAACCGATATTCTATATCACTTGCTTTGTGGGATTTGAATCGTGAGTTTAAAGTTGACTTAAGTCTAATTGTTATACGTTTTCTTTTGTTACTTAAAGTGTTAATTATTGAAGTTTAACTTTCGTTAATAACCAGTCCATCGATTTAATAGTATTTTAGTTAATAATTAGTAATTACCTATATATTTATGATTTAATTTTTAAAACAATTGTATCAATGTGCACGAACTTAAATATATTTCATATACCTATGAGTTTTACATATTAATAAATAATACATAGATTTTTTTATATACATAAAATAGCAATAAATAATTAATAGAAAATACAGTTAAATGTATAAAAACATTAAAATAATACAAAATGTTTCATTTTTTTATTATTTGCCTGACTTTAAATAGGCATTTATTTAAATGCCTAGTCATTTTATTAAATTACTAGGCGTTTGGCTAAGTGTCTATGCGGATAGTGAAATTGCGTAAAAATTAAATTCTTTGACTATATGCCTGTTTTGACTATATATGCCTACGACATATTCACTTCTGTTATAAAAAATTCAATTTTCAATTAATTTTCATGGAAGGATATTTTTGAAATATCACGGAGTGTAAACTCTTTTGCCGAGTGAGACAGAAAATCGAAGAACGTCTGATAACCAATATGGCCTATCCATTATGTAATACTATTATCTATGATACTACTACTGCAGCGCTGTGCGATTTTCCGAGTCTGACGATGGTCACAAGTTTACAACCTGCAGCACACGTGAATGATAATATAATACGTAGGTATGATAATAATATATTCACTGGAAGGCGATTAAACTATCTCTTTGCAACACGTTTATCAAACGGCGTAATTTTTTTTACATTTTTTTAATAAAAAACATTGGTGAATTGCGCTGCACGTAATGTAGTATATCAACAAAAACACGTATCAGGAGTTGATATTTATGTTGATATTTATGCATGCAGGTTCACATTAAACAGGAACGGTTTGAAAACTCGGGATAACCAGCCCCGGTAAAATCGCAGGCTCATTATATTTAAATTTATTTGATTGCGAAAACCAGACCTATTTAGGTTGTTATGATGACCAACTATAATCGATGATAAACACATTAGCCAAATAATCCGGAATATAAGCAGGTGTGCTAACGCTAATATTATTAAATATTTTGTTTTTCTTGCGTTAATATAAAAAATAATGCATTTATAATGATATGATTATCAACAAACTAGATATCATTAATAGGTATGACTATCAGTTTTTTTTTTATATATATATAATAGAAAATAGGTATTTATAGATCTAAGCCTGACTGAATATTATTGTAACGAATTCAATATTTTAAAACAGTGTGAAATATTATACAATTACCTTGGATGACTAATTAATTTAATCATGCATATTAAATATAGGCATTTACAAACTAAAACATGTAGGAGATATGCTATATACATTATACATGCCATCTGTCATAATTATTAAGGCTATAATGACTTCAGCACAATACAAATAAGCCTTAAAAATTCTGCATACGTTTAAATATTATGCTCTAAAAATATGTAAAAATATTAAATATGTATTAAAAACCTAAGCATTTCAATTAATATGTCTGCTTATTGAAAGAAAATAATAACTCATTTATAATTATTGGAAAATCATAAATTGTACAAAAATTAGTTTATTTAAATGAAAGATGGAAAAGATAAATTTGTATTATGGCCAGCTGCAGTTGTGCACTATTAAAAATATGCAAATATTAAAATACAATATCTTTTTTTTATAACTTTCTGTACAATACAGCCATAAATACATAACAGAAAAATCTATAAATATTACGATAAGTTTTATATTTCAATATTTGTATTAAAAAATCGCATTCCATTCAATTACATCTGTCAGAGTTTTTTTAAATTTTTTTTATCGATTACGAGCACCAGGATTTTATAATTTTTGTTTCGGAATCCGTCTTGTCTGAAATTCGACGGAAAAAATATAATACAGTATTGTATTGTACCGAAATTATAGTCGGGCGTTAACTTTAACTGTGCATCTCTAATAGCAATAGTGATCTTTATGTTTATTTCAAAAACATTCAACGGGGAAAAATATCTATTTACAAGAACAAAAACGACCATATAGACGCCATGTATAAGTGGGTGTGGGTTTATGTTACGTAGAATTATCGTTAAATGATTATATTAGGTTTCGTCACCTCAATCGGACTGCCTGCAGTGTTGAACCGAAGTCCGGATAATAGCTGTAGGATCGCCAACGGGTTAAAATAATTTACACGTACGTGAAGATTATGAAATATCGAATGAATAAAACTCTGAACGAGTGTATCAATAAATAATTCGTCTTGGCCTTTCAGCGAAACCTTCATCATGCGAGTGGGCCAAGTCACCGTCGCACAGCCTCGTGCATCTTATGCATGTGATGTGAGAAAAAAAATCAAACACTATCGGTGGATACCAGTGGATACCTCATGTACCAGTTACCTAATAAACAAATATTATATGTGCCCAATAACAAGACACGCATATATTATTATCAAATAGGTGTGCAGTTATACTCGGACGCAGTGAAGTCGGCGACTGTAGTAATATGCATCAAAATAGCTGCACAACAAATTATTGGGCCATGTGCACTCAAATATATCTTTGAAATGCATTTGTTATTCAAATAAAAAAAAAGTGATTTATAATTTGCGCCATATTATAGGTGGTAAAAAATATGAATAGTAATTTAAACCGAAATTCAAATCGATATATCTTTTAATAGTACGTTTACAACACATCTCTTTAGTTGTAGAGTATTTAAGGTGTAATATGAGAAGATAATATACCTAACAACACAGAATAGTATTTTGTTATAGTTTTTGAGCGTTTATTTCACTATAAGCCAAAATCGACTACTTACGAACAACATTAACTATATAATAATATATTGAAAACATTTATAGTACTATAACAATTTATAATATAATAAATGCATTATTTTCGTCAAAAATCAATATAATATAATACTGTGTAGACATTTAGATAATAACGCGGTTACTACCGATCGGACCCAAGTGCATAACTTTTCATACTAACAGTCTATACTCAAGTTATGAAAACATTATAAAACTTTGTGTAATCCCCCAAACTTTTAAAAATGGCTGTAAGCCAAAATAATTAATTAAACAATAACAACCAAATATTTCCGTGATGCACCCTAAGTAACTATCTAAATGAAATGAACTAATCCATTCTACTCGTGCATAAAATATATGACTTTTTTCTCAGGATGCACTCATGTGATAGTTGGCCCACCAACTACAAAAGGTTGGACCCCCCTGGACTACATGGATGCATGTTGCAGACCTCTATATAACAATATCTCGGAAAATAACAAATTTTAATTAGGAATATATTGGCTAGAAAATTTTCCATTTATTTATTCGGATCCCTACTTTGCTGGAAATAATAGGTGCAAGTGATTGTAGCACAACTCTTATCATTGTCCTATATATACGATTATACACACACAAGCGCATGTTATAATATACACTTCTTGTTTATAATATTTCAGTTTTTTTATTAAAACATGTACATAATAAGATCACGAGCATATAACTGCAACAATATAGAATAATATATTATAATTTAATATGCATAAATAATAACTATATTTATATTATATGATACGTTTGGAATGTATATAATATTATAATGTTGCTCGCGCTTACAATTATTATTATTATTATTATTATTATTATAAACAAGCCGAGATGACAACGACCTATTATAAATACGCTGCTGTTGCCGCCATCAGCTAGCCATCCAGATGTATGGTGCGTGTGAGTGTGAGTGCGTGTGTGTGCGTGTCAGGTCACCTCGAATCGAATATGAAATGTAGTAACGACTTGTCTCTTTTTTTTTCCCCATACTCGTCGTAGTCTTCGTCGTCGTCGTCGTCGTCGTCGTCGCCGCCGTTGACAAGTTGTAAAAAGGGGAAATGTACAATATATACACACACACACACACATGAATAATTTAAATGAAAAACTGGCAACCGGTTAATTAAACTTTAGTGAGTACGGCGGCGGCGAGTGGTAGCAAAATCGTACGTCGTCCGTCGCCGTTCGACAAACACGTTTTTATACACACACACACACACACACACACACCTCCGTAAGCGTGTATATTATATTATTATAATATGAATATGAATGCTTACGACGTATGTATAATATTATATCGGTGTATACTACTACTACTACTACTACTGCTACTACTAGTAATAATAATAATAAGTATATACGACATTTTAACATTATAATAGGAAGAACTATTTCACATAATATAATATAAATATATTTGAATATAATATATGATATTCGTTTTCCCCTTCGAGCGCCGCGCATTCCACAAACCACCGTCGCCGTTGTTGGTGGTCATAATTTTTAATTCGAATCTCAGTCCGGCAACCGGACGCGCACATGTACAGGTATATAATATGATATTATAACACGGGTACAATATCATAACACATTACGATTATGGTAAAAAATCAAATTCGTCCGGTAGTTTTTTTTTTTTTTTTCATTATTCTCTCTCGTTATTATTATTATTATTATTATTACCTATTATGTGTATATATATATATATATTGCAGGATATGTGTGTGGCTCGGACGTGTGTGTGTGTGCACAGGTGAGCGGCGGAACAGGTGTGCGTCGTCTCGGCCGAGATTTCGGAAGAAAAAAAGTCATATATACGAGTCGACGGCGACAAGTTGAATGAACGACGCGACGCAATACCTACCGTGCGATAGGGTGGGAAATATACATATAATAATGATAATATATTCCGATAAAAAGAAATATGTATATAATAATGATAGCAGTGCGTATAACTATAACAATAATAATAATAAAAAAAAAAAAATACCGATTCTTATTACTTATTTTTTTTTTACGCCACCATTCATTCGTCGTCGTTTCTTTAGAATAATATTTATCGCCGTCGTTATTATTATATTACCGTGGTAATTTCTTACTTTTTTTTTATTTCATTTCTCCCCCGAGCCGAATATATTACATGTACATAATATTATATCGTTATTTAGGTGCGCGCGTAAAAACCTGCCGAATGGGGTCCCTGGGTGTAAAGAAATGCGTTCTATATAATATTATGTGCATATACATATCAACCACATGCTATTATATACGTAAACTTATTATATATATCTACAATCAAAATGCGTCCGGCCCGCCACCGTTTACGTCGACATAATATTATCATACTATTGTATGGTATTCCGAAAGAATTATATTATTATTCACTATAATGTGCCCACTAAATTATTTGAAATATAGTTACGATAAGATTATATACACACTACAGTATATATGTATATGGTACCTATGTATGTATTATATACCCGATAAACGATGGAGTATATAAATGGAAAAAATTACCGAGACACGATCGTCGGCGGAGTCGTGAATTTCATCGCATCGTCATCCGAATGAGTTCGATCGAGGGTTTTATCGATTTAATATGTCATTATAATAATAATATAAAGTCCACGACATGATCGAGACTTTATTTCCATTCTGTCGTTAAGTGAACGATTTTGAAAGTCCTTTATATATATATCACATGACATCGCTTCGGATATTTGTATTCAAATCGTACTATGTCGGAGAGACTCGAAAGTGTAACAATAAAATGTCGGGTAATAAACGCGATGACGTTTCAATTGAAATTGTTACAGAGAATAATGCGCATACTCGTCCGATCCGGCACCTGCGCAGAGACGTCATATAATATGGAATACAAATTAAAAATAAAGTCTTATTCTTTCTATTACAAAACATGAAATTGCCGGTTGTTTTGATCCTCGTATATATAATTCGACCATTTTAACCCCTTGGTGTCGTTAACACGTTATTATAATACTTTTACACTAGTATGACGTGGACACATAATAATATTCTAGGTGATATTTTGAGCTGTAGATTTTATTTATGTTAAACATTTGATCTAAAATGAAAAAAAAAAATGTCATGGTTTTACACATGTTCAATTCGTATGGCCGCCGTTGAAGCTTTCGTATTATCTATATATGAAGTAAGAGTCATTGAGCAGCGATTCCCAAAATGTGTTCCATGCAAATTTACGGTTCCGTTTCCAGGTTAATATAATCAAAGGTTCCACTAGATATGTATGCTGATATCGAGACGATTTTTTATGTTATTCTTGGAAAATAAGTTCACCCCTAAAAAAAGTCGCTAGTATAATATTTCTATAAAATATTCGTTTTGCAGACATTTGGATGGAAAGAAATACGAAACTTTGTCCTAAATCCGGTCGTAGGTGATTATTAGGAACCACAGCTGTCATATAGACTGTATAGTGCGAAGTCCAAAATTTCAAATTGTCACAAAGGATTAGTATGTAACTACATTTTAAGGCGGATTTACAACAGCATGCTAACGCAGCACAGATTAAAAAAAAAACTTGTGAGATTAGCAGGAGGTTAAATGCATCAGAGTTATAATATAAACAATCATCGCTATATTTTCAAGTACGGTGATCCATTCATTGTTCAATTACCTTTTAAATGCATCGCACAATACTTGGAACGGTCTAAATACAATATGAATAGACAAATAAATTTGCGTTTTGTAGTCATGTTTTTATATGGAAAAGTTAAAATCAAAAAATTATAAATCTGGGATAGTCAACCGATAAATCAATAAATTATTGAAAACAGTAGGAAAATAATATAATATAGAGGTTACCATATTATCCAAACACTAAAATCAATCATTTATTTTTGTAGTACAAATCCTATTATGTATAATACAAAAAATTGTGTTAAAATGTGATTAAACTATAACCCAAACAATTAAAAGCACTGAGTATATGATGTAAACGTAATTGAACTGAATTGATTTTTACTTAAACTATAATAACAACCTATTTGTTTTTATTTCTACTGTTCTTTATTGTTTATATTATTTTATTATATTAATTCTCAAATTTCACCAATAAGAGGTTATCCTCAGCAGTGATTTGGGCCATTACATTTATGCTCGATATTATATTTTATATAGGTGAAATTTTTTCCCGAAATAACCAATGGGAGATAAAAGTTTGTTGTCTCGAGTAGTAGGTACATTCTACAACAGTTCAAATATATAGTGATTACATATTGTACCCATATAAAATTTTAATACGTTTATTTATTTACCATTAATTATTCTTTAAATCTATCAATACTGAATTGATAAATTAGTGGTACTCAATCAATAAATTTGATATTCGTGGTGGAAATCGTAATTTTTTTATTTGTTTATAAATGGTTAACATTAGTGGTAAATTACAATACTAATAGTAAAAATTAATGTTTTTATTTTTATTTATATATTGCTATATTGGTTGCCATTGCCCATTGGTTAATTGACACGACAGTTATAAATTGAATTTCCCCACATTGCCTATATTATAACCAGTGTATAGTAGCCGTGTTACACTATTATAGCGAGTTACAGTTACAACAGCAAAAAGAGTTGAACAATCATAGTTTTTTTAAGAACAGACATTTTTTACAAGCAACGAAGTGTTATATGATATACACTTGTGCATGGTAAACCGCATGAGGTACACACTATATTATATAAATATGAAACTAATGTCTTTAATACCTATATTGGCTATAGTGTGTAGGTACCTACAATAAGTTACAAATAAATAATTTAAGAAGTGACTCAAAGATTTGTTCGAAGTATGGTAATAACCGAAGAAAAAACATTTTTCGTTATTGCTGGCGGCTTGGACTACAATGTCGCCGTCGTCGTCCTTGGAAACGGTGGCGGTAGCGACGCAAAATTCCGAAAAATAAAGCCATAACGTATCTGGCAATCACCGAATAACATTTAGTCTTATAGTTTTACAGTCTGACTAAATTACAGAGAATATCATCTAGTAATAATAAATATGACGGACAATAAGAATGACACCGATGCTGTTGAGAGACCGAATGCAAAAAATACGAATGCCAACACATCGTCTGGTGGGACCAACCGAAACGCCGTTCAGACATCGCTGTTCTCGCGCATGGCCAATATGATCACGCGATTCGTTCGATACCTCAGGAGTTGGTTGCCGTTCTAAAGGATGACACCAATAACGGATTCAATGCTATTTTTTGTCGTATTTATATACATTGGATCTTATACGAATACGCACGAAAGTCATACTCAGAGTAATCATGTAATTTCAAATACGAATCATAAATAAATAAAATTAAAAATAAATAAAATTAAGCTCTTGATGTAATAATATACCCATGTTCTGTATTCGTAAAAAGGGGAAAGTCGGAAGTTCATCTCCCGCTAAAGATATAATTGCGGCTATATTCTTTTCAATAATTATGTTTATTCCACTACAAGTGCTTCTTCACAGCTGCACAGCCCACCACTCTTATCACGACCTTCGGATAATAGTCTCCATAAGACCTATCCTCGAAAAACAGCACTTTTTCTAATATGTCATATGCTCCATAACGTATTATTAATAGATATTACTTCCTTTTACATAATAATATGTGAGGATTTGAACTATAGAGTTCAAACAATTGATTCACCCGGGTAACCCAAGTGTCACCCCACTTAATACCTTGAAATTTGAAAGAAAAATATTACATTAGTGTTGGATAAAATTAATGTTATTAATATATAGAGTCATTAAAATCAAGGTAACTCATATATTTTAATTTTTTATTTGCAGGAAGATAAAAATATACAGAACTTTTTTTTATATTAAGACCTAGAGGTCCGCAGATGTATACCAAAGGGACCCCCAATATTAGGTTAGATTACTTTTATTACAGCTGGGATTCGCAATAATTTTGTCTATCCTCTAAAAGGTCCTGCAGAGGAAAACTTTGGGAAATGCCGCTATATAGTGAATTATAATCAAAATTCGTATTGTTTAATTGCTGTCAATGGTAAAGAAAAATAATTTTGACATTTCTAAATATACCTATAAGTCAATTTTAAAAGAACACGATAAAATACTGCTGATTTATTATATCTACATTGACAGTAAATTATTTGGTATAACTATAAAAATATGTTGTATTTGAAAAATAAACACGAGTCTGTAGTTACATATAACTTTATATTTTATATACCTATACCTACTGTTTATTGTGCAAACATTGTTCGTCACTAAAATGCATTTTTAATTGATTCTACTATTTCTACTACATAGTTCATCGATATTAAACTATTACGCTGTTAAAAAACAAAAAACGATATAATCATAGCATTTTACTCGGTATAGTCAGTACCTATATGTATACAATGTTCTTATGCATAAAGTACCAATAAAACACACTATTAAAATTGCCTTTGAAACAATACAACTGTATTTATACCTAGTATAATTTATCATTTATATTATGCACATACATAATGTTTATTAAATGGCTGCAGCCAAAAGCTAGTATTTGGATTATAAAAGATTGTCGATTATTTAGATTATATTTATTTCGCATTGTTTAATTACATAAAATGTACTATATACCTTGAGGCTTGACGTTTTATTTAAATCAAGAAGTAAATAATCAGTCTTTAAAATTTTATAATTGTAAGAAATTATTTTGCTGTTGTACCGGTGACGTTAATGAGACCATGAGGATGATTATATTAGAGTGATATTTTTTAACTATTTTATATATAGGACATTAACCAACATCATAACGAAGGAATAATATCTAGATAATCGAGAATAGATTCTATAATAAAAATGATTATATTTAAAATATTGCAATAGTTCAATATAATTATACATTTTTTTTTTTTTAACCATAGGCATTTAGTTTTATAAATAGGTGTTATAGGCTTGTTAGCGATAAGAAATCTGAAAATGTATTCAAATTCATTATGAAAATTACTCGATTTAAATCGAATAATAATGATCCTTAAATAAATTTGATCATGAATTTAAAATATGTTTTTGGATTTCATGTCTCCATACTATATTTTTCAGTACAATTAAAAAGAACTAAATGCCTTTTGGTTAATCCTCATTGACTACAGTTATTTGCGCATGCGATTTAGAGATCATGATAACATAATATTCTGTTTAACTCTTTTAAAGTTGTATACTTGTATTACCTACACTAGATTAGTCACACAAAAAATAATATCACTTACTACACACACATACACTTCGAATAAGATTATGTAGAATAATATACAAATAGGCTTGCAATATAGTACTTATAGCATTCACTTCAGAAGCCCAAAGTGACCAAAGCCCAAAGGTTATGACCGCTAATAACTAAACTGGATTACTCATTTTGTAAGACATTTTGAGACTTTCTTGCCAACTATTTTCTGCACTTTCATTGATGATAATATATTAAAAAATTATTACCAGTGAAGGGGCCCAGTTATAAAATGAACTTTAAGTTAAAGCATATCGTTGGGTTATAAAAACGACAGTAACAAACTATTATTTAATTAACAATTTTTTAATTTTTTAACAATTATTTAATTTTTTATTAATTAACAGTATATTATCAGATAGCAAAGTTCTCTTTAGGATATAGATAGACTATATAATATTATTTTTCGGGCGAGTCGAATAATGTTGTACGGCGTACCTATTAAATGTTGCAGACCTTGGACAGTACATGCGTATCGTGTGAAAAATCCAAAACGTCAATAAAAACCCCTTCGATCGAAATCGCTCGAGCGATGCGAGTGATATAATAATAGTAATAACCCGTATATAAAGTACATGATATTATTAAACGGTGGGTATGCCTCCATATATATATTTCATATATTATGTGGCGCAAAGCGTAACCCGTTAAATGTGGAGGCGGCGTGGCGGTAGCGGTGAAGGCGGCGGCGGCGTCGAACCAGAGTGGCAATTAAGCACGCCGCAGCTAACATAACCACGGTCATAAATCATTGTCACAACGTCGCGTAGCCTGGTCGTATACACCTAACCCATACCAGCAGCCGACCTCTGCTGCAGTCGAGTGTACATACGGTTGCCGCGTTTATATTAATATATAATAGTTATACGCTCGTCGTTGTCATTGTACGCACACTTATTCACCATTACATTAAAGTTGACTACCGTGTGAGTGTGTGTGGGTATACGAATTTCAAGTCCACTCGACGATGGTCATCGTCGTCGTTTTTCGTGTGTGTGTGTGTGTGTGTGGAAGTGCGGCGGCAAGTCGTCGTGACTTCTTTTATATTATTACATTGTGCTCGGCTTCCGCGCCACCACTATTAGGTATACCGCCACTACTGCAGTTTCGGTCGTTCGCGGTCACTCGTGCGCGCCAGATCCGTCCGCCACAATAATACTAATAATATCGAATCATATTATGACGTGTTGTATACACATTGTCCAGCACGCTCCTACTGTACAGCAGTGTGATGGTTTGGAATTCAGATCGCGATAATTATATTATTATTATTATTATTATTATTATTATTGCCGTCGTCGTCGTCGGATCGGCGGGTGAGCGAGCGGTTTTGAAAAGAAAAAAAAAACGGGTATTATTGTTAACGTCATTACGTCCAAGACAGTGCAGATGATGGTTCGCACACCCGAATGAGATCGAAGACTGTCAGCCTGCAACACGGCGCGATTCGCCTTGTTGCAGGTCTTTGGTAACCTCATGCAGGAAACCATTGACCTACGAGGACCTGCAGCCGTTTCGGTAAGTATAGGTATAATGGTCGTGGTAGTATTGCACCCTTATTGTGTGTGTGTTTGGTATATGGTTTTCACTTTTTTCAGCGGCGGCGGCCGACAAAGACGGAAACGGCTATGGCCTTGATCGCGCCGACTTGGCATAACATTATGCATTACTACGTTCCCTAGCTGGTGAACGTGCCTTGTCGATTATACTATTCAAATTTGTCGTAATTTCGAATTCGATGGGTGCCAGGTCATAATAATATATATTGGCGCGCGTCGCTGCTTTACGACCATGTACACCAATATACACCAATGATTTTAATATACAGCAGTGCAGTATAAGAATAAGTATAAATAAACGTTTAGTAAATTTAAAAAAATATACGTGTCACATATTTTTGTCACGTTTATTATTATTATTATTTTTTTTTACGGAATATAAATTGTCAAATATTCGGCGGCGGCGTTCTAATAAAAGAGTAGCGGCCGACGCCCACCGCCGATAATAATAATATTAATGATAATAAAAAGAAGACGACGTTCTCGTTCGGTAGCTAATACTGTATATTTAGTATATACATATATGCTGCTGCTGCTACCGGTATTTGGTGGCCCATTGTGTGTCTGTTTAATATAAGCTAATTCGATATGTATGTGTGTGTGTATGTTGTGTACCACTAGTTTTTTTACGATCCGACTGCTATATATGCTGCTACGGCTCCCATAAAAAATGTGTCATTTCGTAAATGAAATATGTATTTAAATGTGCGTGTGTGAGTGTAATACACACACACAGATAATATAATATAATACATAGCATAATTTATATAATACATATTATTATTATTATATACACATGCTTGCGTATAAATTATATCAGTAATGCAATGTATTTGGATTCTGGACGTTCCGATGGAGTTATATTTGTTTTATTACGTCGTGGATGTTTCCTTTCGTCATTCCTGACCGTAAATGTAAAAGTCCTCCGGAAATTAGACGCATATAAAAATGGAAAGACCAAAACCTGGGGATCTCTATTGATATTATTTTTTCGATTTTCCGACAGAGGTTTTTAATGGGTGCGAAATAAGTGATAGGAAGGTATTGTACGCTAAAGGTGTTTTAATCGACCACTTCTGCAGATGAATTTGTTCATAAAAAAATTCAATCGCGATAAAGTTACTGTCGTATAGTAAATTATAGCATTAAAATTCAAATGAACAGCTGAGTATTAGCCATTTGTAACACAACGGTCTACGAATATACTAAATAACAATGAGTATCTTTTAATCTATAGCTACCTACTCATAAAATCATAAACACAAATGTTTACAATTAATAGTCAGAGATTGTCGTCGGATCAATGTTGTATTATTATTTTATGATATCTCATTGTAAATTAACACAAAATCGTCAGTAAAATCATGCACCGCGCAGTGATTAAATTATGAAAACAAACCATAAAACAATATTTGAATTATCTGTAAGTATTTCTACGTAATTTTCGTATTAGCACAGATTAAATAATAGTTTTATTTAATCTGTGGTATTGGAGACATAAAGTATAGTAATACTAAGTATAGTTTATACAGTATATTATTATTGAGACGATATCCCCCCCGATCGAGTTTCGACTTATAAAAAGAGTTTACTGTACTATACTAAAAATAAATTATAATAATAATTATACTAAGCGATTGGTCAACTTAGAGATATATGTTTTGCAGCAGTCGAATATTGGGTGATTTCGACCACCAACGACTATTATTGGACGAGCGCATATTAATTATGTGTAAAAACGTTGACGTATCATCAAACCACATGTGGTATACCTATTATTATACAGGAACAGTCTGACAGTAGCTGTAGTTTGAGAACAACTACGTATCAAATTGCTCATCAAATTAAAAATAATCGTTTCATCGATGACTGCCGGCAGGTGAGGGGGGTCTGAGAAATTATCTGTGAACAATATTTTTTCAAACCCATCGTCGCGCCACGCCGGACCGGTGGCAGTCACGTCACACCTATACGGCTACGAGGCTCACGCATCGCTATAAGCCCACCCACTATTATATTGTTTTATTCACTCGGCGTCATCGTCGTCATTGTCCAGTATTGTTTTTATTTATCATGTATATAGGTATACTTATAATAATGTATGCATAATATATATGCGATATACGTATTTACTATTGTCACTATACTAACTACGTTATTGTTGTTACTTGTTATGACTATACATTGTTATATACCTACCCAACTACTGTGGGCGTTGCTTTCGAATAGGTACTAATAAGTTTAATGAAGAATAAAAGTTTTTCAACGTAACACAAATTTTTAAATCATAAGTTTTTTTTTTTACATTCTGCTAATGTCTAATCGAAAACATTTAAAAACTACTTTAGGTTATGATAATAGACCTAATTTCTCTGGTTTTTCACAAGACAATACAAAACTTAACAACTCAAAGGGGTTATATTTTCTATATGGGTTGTTGGATCTGTCTCGTTATTGCAAACATAAACTAGGAATTTATTTTCTTAATCAAAATATATTATCTAAATCAGATTTTTGATGAAAATGAATTTTATATCGGTCACAGGCTCTTTCAATTTACTAGTAGGTTTAATTATATTATGTACACAAACATGATATGAATAAAAACTTGAAATATAGTAGTAGTATAATGCTACTACATAATATAGTGAATAATTAATCTTTTATGTTTCCCCATCACAACTCCACGACTTTGGGAACGGAGTTTTAATTTTTACCATTTTGTCATTTGTGCCACACACTATAATTTATAGGTAAATGATATAATATGATATTACAATGAAAAAGAAACACTTAGATCTCAGTCATAGTAGAAAAATCAAATGTATATACACAGAATATATTAAATATTTTTCAATATTATAAAATAAATATAAAAATCTTGGAACTCGCTCAATTGCAGAAATATTATGAATGTGTTAAATTTTAATTCAATGATAAATCATTATTTTGTTGATTATCACACTATCTCTTCTATTTAGGAGTAGGTTAGGTCAGTCGAAGATTGTGTTTTTTAATTTAGTGTTCTGCTTGAACTGATGGGCTTAATATTTGATTAGGATGAGCTTTTTTAATTTTTTTTTTAAATCTAAGTATTTTGTTATGTGTTAGTTTTTATATTTTATTATAATATTATTTATTGGCGAAAAGTACAAGTCCAAATATTCGATAGTATAATATAATATTATATTGAGTATTAAACTATTCAGTAGTTATGAACATTGAAATTCATCTCTGACGCACCTATTATTATGTAACCTATCACGGATAGTACTATCACGATATAACTATCATTATTACTATCACGGTATCACACCGTTTCGACGTTGAACTATTGTAATATTTTCTTTAGACTAGTGTAGAATAGTATCGTTACACAGATACACGTTACATCAAGATTCCACATGAATATTTAGGGATTGGGTACATGGGTAGGCACTATATGAATCAGTTCTACAAATTACAAGTAATTTTCAATGTGGATTACAATAATCTAATAATAAATCGAACAATCCGTTCAAATCTAGTAAACGAACAAATTAAATTAATGATATTATTCATTTAATTTGCTTATAGATTATTAATAAGGTATGCTTTATTCAGTAGAAATACATAGATCGTACAAGTTATTTATTATAATTGGAAGTTAATATATTTATTCATATGATTTTGAAACCGGTTTAAAATCATTAACTGATAGAAAAAACTGAATATAAGTGATTAGCTACTGAAGACTATTCAATAACAAAATCGATGAATCTATAACAAACGTAGTCAATCACTACCCAGTGAACCTGGTAGTGAATTAAAGGTATAAAGGGTATACTTAGGTGCTATTTTCTACTCAGAGTACAAAAATTCTATATCAACGGATGGTGGGTTGGCTATACAGTCCACGTAAATATTAATTCTTTTTAAGTTGTACTTTTTCGCAAGGCAGTGAAAAAAAATAGATCACGTGACCGTTACGTTTGAACGTCGGTCCGTTCGTCTGTTTATTCCGTTTGCTGCAGTGATGTAGGCTCTTGACGAAAAAAGTAGTGATTTACGCTGATGTCTTGGTGACAAAATACAATAGTCTGCATAATATCTTTAAGTCGAGGAGAAAGAAAATAGATACATTTTTCCACAGCGGACGTAATATTACAAAATTAAGTACTGACAAATTTCATACACATTTCATAATCTTGTCTATGTTCGTTATTCAAAAAATACCTATCATAATATAAAAAAAATCACTTGTTGATCAAGCCAGTAGTTTCTGTTTTTATTTTTATTTTTGAGATTATAGTGATTATACCGAACATAAAAAAGAGACTTTCATTTAAAAAGAGCCATATCGTTTATTTATAATATGATTCACTAAACTGAAATAAAATAAGTACTTGACATTTAGAATAATATTATCGTCTATAATCAGCAACGATTCTACCATTTGATTGAATATATTAGTTTTTATTCGAATTCTACGTGTAGGTAATATTATAATTACATAATATGTACTGGTTAATGTTTCCAATTTCCATTTAAGACCAGGGTGGCATTTTTTTTGGAATCTAAGTGGAACTAAAAAGCTAGTTTTTTTACAATGATGATTTCTAATCTTGCAGGTTATGTTTTTGCTCTCAGCAGAGCAAATGGTAAAAATCAGTAACCATATACATATCCGAGTACCACAACCGTAAGGATTTACGAATGTCAAAAGGTGTTACTTATGAACAGTATATTATACTTACATCCTGAATTCGTAGATTAAATAATGGTCAAAAATGAGCACCACTGAAAGTTGAGTCATCGTGTTAGAAGTTACGTTAGTCACTTTTTGTACACCTGCAGGAGCTGCAGTGCACCGTAGATGAATGTTTTGTTGGCTAGAAGTTAAAACATTATATTGAACGTCCGTATATATTTAAGAAGAGGGGATGTTCGACATGCGCAATCACGTGAAACCTCGCAGGGGGGGGGGTTCTATTTCTCGGTGCTATAGGACTAGAATACGTTTTAAGGGTGGGATAGGTCTCGAGTCCTCTCGATATTCGATCGAAATACGCAAATAATGTCATAATAATTCATGATGCGTATAGGTACAGGTACAACACACGATGTGCACTTAATATTATTATGATCGTTTGCGCAGTTGTTGGTTGAAAAGTCTCTTACCTGAAGTATACGTTGGCGACGTATGTGTGTTGGCCGGATACTGTGGCGATCTGTTGACGATTTAATGCAATATCCGCCGCCGCTGCGGAAGTTCTGCACAGACTTTCGAGCTACGTCCACGCCACGCACATCACATACGCTTTTGGTTATCGACGAAAAAATCGATTTATGTTTATTTTTCTTGCTCGAAGGGGGAACAGCGCGCGAATGAGGAAAAATTGGAAAGACCTACCGAAAAAATCCACGTAAAATATTATTGTGCTGCGGTCAACATTCGTGATGATACGAAAACACAATATTATTGTCGCTTCGATAGCGTTACCGTTTACCATTACGATACCGCGACGATGATCGTTGTCCGTCGTAGTACGAATACCGCCGGCAAAACGACAATAATAATATTATATTATAATATCGTAATAAATTAACGACACATGGTTATAGTAAGTGTAAAGACGGCGGCAGGCGATATATATATAATAATAATAATAATAATAATAATATAATATAATAATGAGTTAGTCGTGATGGCTGCAGCACGCTGCCGCTGCTCCTATATCACTAGAACTGCACACGATTACCGTCGTCGGCGGCGTCGCAAGTTTCCTTCTCTTTTCAACGCGCCGCAATACTGTTATTACAATATATACATAATATACTGTACTAATATAACACGTATGACGCGCTCATAATATATTATATTATTATATTTTATATTTTTTTCATAAAAATATAATATGGTAAACTATATGTGCGAGTTTTACACGTTCGTCCATGCGTGTGTGTCGGTGTTTTTTTATTTTTCATCTTACAAAATATAGTAATATAACATATTCCGGTTCTCGAATCGTGTGGCTGAAGCAGTACCCGCGACCATATTATTATAATAATACGCGACATGGACTATATTATATTATTATATCATGTGTGTGTATTACATTATGCGCGTAGTGGTTTACCTAACCTTACGCGCGTTTTTGTTTTTAAGTATAATAATAATAATAATGATAATAATGACGACAGACACGTCCATACAAGTACCTAATATGCTTGCACCCGTCATGGTCGTCTTTCACGCGCGTTCCGCCCATCGCCGCAGACTCATAGGTATCTCAATTCACCTAATTTATTATAATTATAATCATTATACCTACTGGACCACGCGTGTACCTATACCATGACCGGTGGGCAGACTCTTAAGTGCGTAATTTATTCATCAGTGTACGACGAAAACGATTTAAAATGGGTGAAATATAATTTTTAATCGATCAGTTAATGAGTGTAAAAAAAAAAAAATTGTTAGTAAATAATATAAGAATAGTTTGTACGTGGAAATGTGTGGAACACGTATCCGTCATTTGGAGCAAGGTCGCAGAGAACAGACCGAAGCAAACTTCAAAGTCCATCAAGCTACATACATTGAAATAACACCAATTGGAACAATATAGTATCTATATTTTGCAGCTAGAGAGAGAAGCAAGCCATTGCTTTAGCAGACTACGTGTGTGGCATGAACTACACAATATATAATCTTTTGCTACTCCTCTGTACTCGTAGATCACGACAAAAGTAGTGCAAGACTCAATGTAATAACTAGAAGTTAAATTTCATTAATTCTACGAAAACAATTTCACGGTAGAAATGTTATTTAATTTTAGTACCTAAACCTAATCTAGCTTAACAGTAAGTTATTTACAACCATAACTGTGTGATGGAAAGAGGACCTGTTGCTGGCTTGCACCGTTTAACCATCATCTCACAGAGAGGCACATGCCATCATTTTAATTTTGGGTGAGTGCTTCATACCGGTTAGTAGGGTTCTGAATAATTGGCTTTGTCAGTTTTAGAAGAGTTGGGGGATTCAGGTTGGAGTTTGATGAATTTGAAAGCAGTCTTTTATTTCGATAAGGCATTTTCCAGCAATCACCTGTGTTGGTTAGTTTAATTGCAATTTTTTTTTTTTTAGTCATCATACTCGTATTTAGGGTTTGTATTATTCTTGGTCATGTTCAAGGTAATTAAGAAAAATACAAATATAGTTGAAGATAAATAGTAAATAGTTGAAATTAATATTGATCTCGAGCGTTGCCTCTCGGGCCTTCCGATAAACGACATCAGCCGGTACCTCTGTGTTTATATGTGCATTATGTAATACTGTTATTTGTAATAGAACGTAAATTATATATAATATACCCAATAGATAGGGTACACTTTATCACTCATTGCCTATAAATATCTTTCAATTCTGTTTGCGGGACATTAAACATTTTTTTAAATTTTTACCGATCAGTAGAAGCGTAATGTTTGCTTTCGCGACACATTAGTTACCCCTAATGTCCATTGCTTATTAATAAACAATACAATGTAAGTTGAGTAGTGGTAGGACATTCCCCCACGTACTAACCCATACAGCAAAATAATACAAATAATAGGGCGCTATCCCCACAACTTTACTATTCTGGCTACAATGTAATGTTAACTAACTAAAATACTGAGCTGTTAAGCATTCCATCTGCTTCCTTCCTCGACAGCACTGTAACTATGAATTTAGCCATCATGTCCCATTTAGGTTTGGACACGAGCATTACCTTCATCATGGTATCTGGGGTCAGCGAGATGTCCAACGCTACTTCCAGCTCCCTCCGCAATCGCCACCACCTGTCGCACTAAAAAATCTATGCTCCACATCGTTTAATAAATTCCCGCAGAAGAAGCACTTAAAATCTTTCCTCTTTTTACATCTGTATACATTGAAACAGCCGTGACCTATTAAGAATTGGGTCAATTGAGATCCCACTTGCCCTGTTTCTTCTTGTTGTCCATCGCAAAATTATTGGAATAAGCTTGTTTGTCCAACGACCATTGTCTGCGGCTATCTATTCTGATTGCCACCTTTCTGCTACACGGACACCAGCGTTTTGTTTAGCTGTTGATATCGGAACTCCACTGGTTTTGTCACGTTCAATCTCTGCTCTTTCTATTGCCAACAAGTGTATCGACGAAATCCCTGCAACTACCACGGCAGCCTCATTCGAGACGGTGCAGTAAGCACTTGTGACGTGTAACGCTATTTTGCGTTGTGGGGTCGCCAGAGTTTTCTTGATCCTATCATTTACCAGAGCTGCATTCCAAATCGACGCAGCATATAGCAGCTGCAACTGAACTACGGTGGACAGCAAACATTTGGCATGAGCCTCGACAGTGCAGATGCCGTTTTGTCGCTTTCTCGCTGATGGTTACTATATGTTGCCTAAAACCCAACACGGAGCTGAGCTAGAATTCTTAAATATCAAATGTGCACACAAAGTACTATTTGCAGTTTGCACACTCTTGTACATAAAGATTGGCTTCTCGTATTCGCGTTTGGTGGTCAACATGACGGCAGTGGATTTGGAGCTGGATATGATGAGCCCATGACAATCTATCCATCCAGCAACAATTTTCAGTGAATCGTTCATTGCAACCTCCAGAAGCCTTGTTGTGTGATCCGTGGCAACGATTGCTGCATCTTCAGCGAAACACACAATGCGTACATCTTGGAGGAAATTTAGACGAACAAGGCTGTCATAGAACATGTTAGGTTAGGTTACGCCCAATTGCCCGTGTCAAAACGTCCACTTGGGCGTGCCAACGGGTCCACATCCCCATTTCTATCCTCCATTGGATGAGGCCGGGAGAACTAATGTTGCGGCTGGTCTTAATTGGTTGGAGGTGACAGGTATTGCAACCACCTGCTACTACCAGAAGGGGCAATGAAGTTCCTAAATCAATAAACAGAATTATTGATATTAATGTGTTTAACGAGGCAAAATTTTTGCAAAAGATAAAAGGATATATACATTTTATGGTGGACCTTGCCAAGAAGACGCGAAATATCTATAAGGAACTGAAGGATGCCCTAACAGACACCGGTATAGTACTTAATTAATACGAGAAGGTTAAAAACGCCGCCTCCAAAGAAAATTTAACCAGGAGTAATGGCATTCAAAAGATGAATACGTTTGACAATGGCTCGCAAATCGATGAGACTCTCCAGGAAACACTTTTCGAGAACCTGTCAGATGCAAAAGTTTTAAGGCAGTCATTGCATGACAACTTGATCATGAACACCATACAAAAACTTTAGATCCAGATGTCTCTTCAGCAAAGTGCTATCGATGATTTAATCAATGCATAGAACGTTCAAACTTTCACATACATGATTCTGAGGGTAATGACCATCACGAGGTTCAAACAAAACGTGTAACAGCGGAGCCTAATGATAAGAAGCAGAAAGGCAAAAAGATATTTCAGAAGACTAAGTTAACAGTACTAGACCATCCAGGCCGAGAATCTTCAGCCGGGTCTTAGACTAACGTTACTGAGAAAACCACTATCGATGATACCGGATATACAGTGGTCAAGGAGAATAAGAAGAAACTTAAACCAGTGCTTCCACCAAGAGTTCCCTCAACCAGCGCAGAAAAAGATATAGCGGTAACTGATGAAGGACAGCCACTGATGAACGACTCTAAGGTGGTTAAAAAGTCTGTGTGTAAAAACCGCCAAAGCAAATCATCCCCGGCAGGTGATGAGCCAAGTGTACGGCGTAAAGATGCAGGAAGCATGGACAATGCTCATACTTTGAAGAATCAGGCAATCGCAATAGGCCGATTGGCTAATGGAATTACGTATGCATACATAATGAAAAAGATGCTCTCGGAAGTCAATCTCCAGGAGCTTGGTGTCGAAGTTGCTACGACAGGCCACGCGAAGGCTGGTGAGATATTACTAGAAGTCAAGGGAAATAAGGGTTCTAATCTTCTGGCGAATAGATTAAGGGCCTCTGTTGGTGACAAGGCCAGAGTTTCCAGACCTACCAGGACCACAAAAGTGTTGGTGGTCAATATACCTGACTGACTTGGGGAAGAGCGCGTTATCCGTGGTATTTGCCTAGTAGACAGTGACCTACAATTGGCACCAATTACGGTTAGGGACAATGTCGGTGGTGGTCGTGTCACTATCATTGTGTCTCCTATGGCCACAGCGCTTAGATTGTTTGAGATGCGCTCGATCAGAGTGGGTTTGCGACGGTGCAGAGTCAAGCTGCTGGAAAACCGTGAAGTAAGATGCTTCTGTTGTCAAAGCCGTGGTCATATAGAATCCATCTGCACAGCTCCTATTGGTGAAAAAAAGTGGTATTGTTGCCACGCACCTGAACGTCTCATTGTGGACTGCAAGAGTGACAGAAACACGCATTATTACAGCCGATCTTCTGGTGACCGGAGCATTTCCCAGGTTGTAACTTACAGCCTGGGAAAGTTAGTTGTGTGACTAATGGTGTAAGTTCAGGACTACCAACGAGCGAATCAAGAGAAGGTTTTAAAGCTGCTGTCATTGCCTAATTGAATAGGTGATTTGGTAATATTGTAATATTTAACATATGTTCTTTGGCCACATTGTTGGATCCACGTTTTGAAAACTTACATTTCAAGGACCCGGTGGCTGGCGCAAATTCTATAAAACGCCTCAGGGTAATGGTTCTCAACAACCACATGACATTATCGTCTTCTTATTCAGAGGAAGAAACCAATTTGAAAGTGCCAAAGAATGTGCTCTGAGAATACTACCAAGGGCTAGAACATAAACGATCTAGTTCAAAGGCATTTAAACGCAAGAAAACTAATACCCATTCACCATCAGATCAACTAGTAATTAATTATCTATTAGCACCAGTCACTCCATTGAACTAAAATTCATTAGAAATGTAGGAAGAAATGAAATCGGTTTATTCATTGAGTTATATGGAAGCACAAAAAGTATTTTGTATTGTTGCGACGTATGTTCCTTCTGAAAGGCTATTCTCCAAAGCTGGAGCTACTCTTTCCAAAGAAAGAAATAGGTAATTTATTTATTTTAATTGAATATATCATAAATGTATGTTATTTTGTCATATACTAATTAATTATTTTTTTTTTAGCTTATCGGGAAAAAGACTTTTTAAGCTGTTATTCCTGGAGTCCTGGAGATTGATGACTGTTATTGCCTATTGGTTTGATAATGAATAACTTTTTATTATTTTAGTTAGGTATTATAAAAAAATCCATTAAAAATGTACATTAATATTTTTTCTATTTATGAATATTTATGTTATTTTATTACTGCTTAGTATATTACTTTTTATAACGCATATACTATATAAAATATATATGTATTTATATTTTATGAAGTGTACCTTGTTTCTTGGAACACACAGTATATATATTATACATTTAAGTATAATATTGTGATTAAATAAATGATTCTGCACATTTTTATTATAGTAACATCCTCAAAATATTTATTTCTTCAGTCTTAGATTCTGAACTATATTTTATATTAGTCAGCATATCAACATGAGCACCAAACATACAGAACACATTAAATTGTAAAAAAAACTAAGCACAACCTTTAACCCATCCTGTCTGATTCTGGTGATATGTCAGGTACATCTAGAAAAAAGGTTTTAATCCCCTCTTCGGCCTATCTAAACGATTTTATGTCTTTCTTCAAATCTGCTAATTTTTCAGATTTTATTGTATCTGTTAATAATTAATCCACCGTTGCCATTTTTCATGATCTACACTCTACAACCCATTCAATCTCTTTACGAACTTTAATCTAATGTTAATTTCTCTTCCGACGAAAATTATTATTCTTACAATTTTCAAATTAAAAAATAATTTAGTCCTTTATAATGTTTACTCTCTCCTTCCGATACATCAACACTGATTCCATCTTTATTTCTTCTCTTCATCTTTATTTCCAGCCATCGATGTGCCTCGTCTACTTTCCTTCATATTTTTTAACGTTATCTCCATTTAGTTACATTTAGTGCAATTTACTATTTGAAGCATGACATGTGACGATTTACATATTTTTTCTAAATCGTTTTGGACATTTAGTATACTAATCTTATGTACGTAATATATTATGTGCACGTATATACAAGGTGTCTCGTGAATATATACCCATTGAAATTCTGGGTTTGCAATAAGAATCTCAGGGATAAAAAGTATAATTATTTCATATTTCAATTTATTTTAATGTTTTAGTAAAAAAGTTAAAAAATATATATTTTTATTTAATTATTTCTAAAAAAATTGACCATAGCAATTTTGTAAAGTTTATTTTTCTGAAAATATTGACTTTTCAAAATTTTACTTTCATTAATTTCCTGATTTTTAATTTTTTTTTTTAATTTCGAGAAAAATTTCGAATTATTGAACACCGTAATGTTATCAAACATGTGACCCGCCGAATACTTTCTGTGTACCATCCTAGTTATAATCATATTTTATCTCTTCAAAACTATAAAAAATATTAAAAATCAGGAAATTAATGAAAATAAAATGTTGAAACGTCAATATTTTCAGAAAAATAAACTTTACAAAATAGTTGTCTTTATTTTTTTTTTTTGGAAATAATTAAATAAAAAAATATATTTTTAAATCTTTTACAAACACATTGAAATAAATTTAAAGTTGAAATAATAATGGTAGTTCCTATTCTTGTGAATCTTATTATAAAACCAGAATTTTGATATCTCTATTATTTCGTGAGATATCGCAATGGTTAAAACCTTGTGGGACACTCTGTATACTTGGTTATAAATTATAATGACCATAGTTCGCGGCGCCCAAGTTAAATCTAAAACTATACAAATAAATAGGATATCATAAAACAATATAATCCAACTAGTTCACTATTTTAACTACAACAGGACAACTTATTAATATTGTATATCACCAAAATAATAAAAAAATTGTTGCACATAGGTATAAATAACTTATAGAATAAGGCATAGCAAGCTGTATATAGCTATAATTTAGGCCTTACATAAGCCCTATATAAGTATATATATATATATATATATGTTTTATGTTATTTGTTGTACATTACATTATGTATTTGATCTTTTAGTGTTGTAGTCATTTGCACAGGTAAACATATTCGTTTACAAACCAGAATTTTCGACTGGTCGCACGATTGGAATGATTAATCATTCGGTTTTGCTGTACCTTGTTGTATTTTATACACGCATAAACAGAATATTTCCATGCGGTGGTTTTTTCGATTTCTTTTGAAAATATAAAACATAATATCGTACACAATAATATACAGTATACCTATTTAGGCTCCCCGCGTGGCCTCTGCATTCAGTAGCAGTGTTATTATATTTTATTATTAATACACCGTCGTCGGGAGTTTTATTCAAACGACCTATTATGCCAGATACCCAAGAATTCGATTGCAGTTCTGCATACTACTGCTGGGTTGTTGTGCAATCGTTTAATAATAACCTATATCATGATAACAAAATAATTAATACAATAACACAGTTAATATAATACCTTGCCGATATGCAGTTTTGTCATCGTCGCGGTCGTTTTCGTATTATGGCGTGAGACTTGGGAAAACTTTCGGAAACGCGTGCGCTACCATATTATACTATTATATTATTATAGCCGTCTTGCCTTTTATAAAGAAAATTGAACGCAGCTGTGTTGAAACAACCCATAGAGCAACTTTTCGCGCTGTAACTATATAGTAATAACAGTCACGAGTTCACGTAATCCGCCACCGCAGTGCCGAACAAACGAAATCCTAAATAATATTCAAAACGGAAATAAATGTATTCAAATCCTGTCAACGCCGTCGTCGTCAATTGTCACAATATATGTATAGGTATGTCATAAATATTGTAACAGTGGATATAATAATATATTACGGCGATGAAAAGGGGACGTTCTGCGCACATCGTCGACGGCGACAACAACGACAACAAAAACACTCTCGATACAAACGAAATGTCATCGTCTTTTTGCGTACAATGTAATAAAAGGTGTACGCACCAATATTGTTAGTATTATGTGTACGTTTCGATTTCCGAATAGTTGCGATTTGTATAGGTACAAGAGGCGGAGAAGGACGAGGAGGCGGCTGTGGTTATTTATATATCAATTATCGTCGTCGTTGTCGCCACTGTGTGTGAGGGGCGTACTAGGGCGGTAACTGTGTATACTATCATGATATGTATCGTTTTTGTCACGCCGTATATAATAGCAGGAGCTGTGGGACAGATATACGATCCCAGCAACGCGTTGTATATTATTATTATTATTATTATTATTTTTATTATTGCGTAATCACATAAACGATTTCTCACTGGAGCTCCTGTCGAATTTGATATCTCCACTCACCGTAGCTTTCGGGCTCGGGAATGTCACGTCGTAGCAATTGGTAACTCGAGTAACCTACTCAAGGACCCCGAAATCGCTACTCACAATTAATAGTAAAAATACAAAACACCCTTATTTTTGTTCACTTATAAATATTTCAAAAATGTAGTTATTCTTGTCGTAACAGTATTATAAGTATAATATATTATTATGTAGGTGTTACAAATAATAAAAAATTTAGTAATGTTATTTAACATCTTTAAGTATTTAGGTACTAAACATTTAACATTTTAGAAATTTTTCGTACCTTTATGTCAAATTCATATATAAAATTTTATAGGGCATTGATATACGGACTGTTATAATAATACATTTTCTGTATAACCAACCAATTCGAAAATTATTAAAATTGTATTATATTTATTTATATCAATACTTCTGTGAATGAACGAGTAAATATTTTTCTTTTCATTTTTATTCATGATTTTCTTCCTGTCATATGAATAAAAACATCATACAAGAAAATTTAATACATACCTAACACTTAATTTTACATAAAAGTGTCGATAAAAAATAAAAAATATAAGTCATGGATTTTCTGAATAATAATAAAAAAATTTAACAATAATTACTATTGATATTTTAATGATTAAAATGCAACACTTACAGTTACTTACTATTTGTCCTTTCTAAATAATCTTAAAATTTATTACTCATTGAAGTGTAATTCAGATGCATCTTTTAAGCTTAATAACTATTAGTTTCATAATTTGATTTTTTTATTTTAATAATTACTGCAAACTCGTTTAAATTGTTCATATAGGTGTGTCGCTTAAGTATATAATTTATAGCCAATAATGGTATATGTAATAAATTTGTAATGAATTACTTAATATTCAATTATGATTGCGGATTTAAAGTGTGTGTTAATATCACAACAACAAAAACATAGTATGTACTGAAAAAAAACATTCGTTTTTGCTTAACTATTAACCGTACCAAATCATGTTTATCACAACATAAAAGCTTATACGTAAATATTTGTAAGGATCAAATTGCTTATCGCTATAATATGATTGATTACAATGTATAGTCTCTGACAATATAAAGTGTTTTCAGGTGTTCCGTTTCCATCCTTCAATCCACAGTAAATGGTACATAGGTTACGATGAGTTTTATGGTATATATATACTACATCACTATCTATATGGCTATATATGATATACATAAATAATGAAATGTCATCATTGTGAAACGAATACATTACTCACTTCACTCAAAATTTAAAATGTGGTTTACATTTATAAACTAAAAAAAAGTTGTTTGGACTAGCGAAGCGTTGTAAAAAAATCTAATTTACATAAAATATTAGGTCATCCAGAATAAAATGAAATACCTACGTTTTTGATCAAAATTGGAATTTTCGTTTCACAAAAATTACACTGACAAAGTGACAACGATAATATCCCAGTCATAAAACCCATAGCCATTAAATTTTACTCGACGTTTAACTTGTATAAATTGACTTGATATAATTGGATTCGTTGTGTACCTATATTATTTATTTACCTTCACTGATATGGTAGATACTATTTTACACGTCTCATATAGTTAAACAGTATATTATTCAACGTTAAAACAATAGAAGCCACATGTCACGTCAAACATAACTTAAATGGGTTGTATTGACTATCGATAGCCAAGATTTGTTCAAATAATATTTAAAAGGTCCTTTCTCTTTCATAAATTTAAAAAAAAAAAAAAAAACATTAGAGTATTTTAGAATCTAAACTGCACACGAAAATGTCTCAAAATTGCAAATAATGTTCGGAAGTCATTACTGAAATCACGACACACGCATTTATAATGATTAATAAAAATAAGTTTAATTTTTAATTATATTCGTTGGTCTTAAAGGATTTTTTGCACTTATCATAATATAATTCATTGATTTTTCGCGCTGTAAGTCTCAAGTTCGATTAATTGTTATACAATATCCGTGATTCGATACACGTGAGCCACAAATATATATATATACCATTTATATAGTATCAATAATTTCCACGAAAGTTGATCCTCTACAACTTTGACGTAGAGACTTACAATTTTTACCAATATTTATAGCAACCCATTACAACTATCTAGAAAAAGTTTGCAATTTTTTTTAGTGTTTACTAAAATATCTTCGAAATGCTCCATCGAGCATATTCATGTCAACAGAACATTTAACAAAAATCGAATCTCAACAAAATATGTTGATACCAATCCGACTACCAATGATCTGCAGCAAATTAGTTGTATGGACTTAATTATGGTGTTGGGTGACTGATTATATTTTGATTTTGGCTGCAAAAACATAGGCAGCATAATAATTTTGAACGACTAAAATATACTATTGTCGACGGATCGGAAATCTATGTCGAATTTCGTGTGGAGTTCGAACAATGATGAGCTGTTGTGCAACGCTTATTGTATGTTGCACGAGACGGCTGTCGCGGGAAGACGCCGCCGCCCGGAGATTGACAAGAATAGAAATAAAAACTAAAAAAAGCACATCCAAATAAGTGTGAACGTATAATATTAAAGGCGAATAGGACGGTCTAATATTGTCTGATAATAATAGCTTTGCTGCAGTAGCAACAGTGTCGTATCAATGACTGACGTGCCGTTTTGCAACGCCGCCGCCGATACGCCAACGGGACGACAACGGCGACGACTACCGCACAAAGGCTGGTCGCCGTACAATATTTGTACCTTCCTCGGGGCATTATATTATAGACTATTATATTATATTTTGTACCTCGTTCGCATATTATTATTATTAAAATATAATGTATCTGCGCGTGCGCGAGTGAGGTGCGCGACAATAATGCACATGCACAATGACAGCAGCAGTAGCAGCTATAGTAGCAACTACGACTATAGAAGTGCAGTATCCGCCTAGCCGCCGTCGACGCGCCGTAGTTGAATGGCATATGTGCCCACACATTGTAATAATAATAATATGTCGAAGCGCGCGTCTCTCTTTCTGTATTATTTTTTTTCTCCTCTCTTTTTGTGCGATCGTATTTTTTCCGCACGCACGTCGGTCGTGTCCCCGCCCGATGCATTATGTTATTATGTGTGTACATTTCACATATCAATTCGTCCGAGTTGATGTGTGTGCGGTGCCCCCGCCGCCCGTCGCTTTTCAGTTTTTTTTTTTTTTCCATTCTCCTCGTTTTTATTTCGTTTCACACATCGACGCCGAAACACACACACACACACACACACACACACACACATTGGTACACTGTCACCCGTGTGTACATATCAATTGTACACGCATCTCACGTATACCCACTACCTCCCATATACACCTCATAATGCCCATCGCTCGCGAGTATTGTTCGCGCCGTGTTCGTCTGTTTGTTGACCATTATTATTCGCCGGTTTTAATATTATATTATTATATTTCGCGTATTACCCGAATGTGTGTTTGTCCATATATATATATATATGTGTGTGTGTGTGTGTATATGTTTATACATAGGTATATACCACATATTTATACGCGTCCCCCCCTTACCACCGCACAACGGTATAATATATCGTTGTCGTTTGTATACGCCTGCAGCATGAAAAGGAGGAGGAATTTCTCATATTATAGGTTGGTGTAGGTACAGTGAGATGAAAGAGAAACGGGCTATTTTATTTAACGTCCCCCGCGCATCGAAATCTCGTTAAAACCCACCCTCGTCTTATATATATTATTGCTGTCAAATTATTAACGCATTTTTCTGCGCCGAGTAACACCGGTAGGCAGGTATACGCGGGTATGCGTGTATAGTATTGTAATGTGGTGCGTGGGTGGGTGCGTGTGTGTGTGTGTGCACCACCTAATATTATATTATGATTATTTTGGTATATTATATATATATATATACATACGGTATACCGCTATTACCTATACCACCGATTGTCGACAGCCGTCCGATGTGCAGGAAACGTCTCGCCTGCCGATCATGTATAATATGCTCGCTCACCAGCCTTATAGTTATAATATTATGTACATTGTACCTATATGTTATACGAACTGTTGCTCCGTCGTGCATTTACCTACCCGTCGACGTACATTATTGTGCCGTGTATACGAATAACTGTTGTCAGCGTGACCGACGACGTCGAAACGGCGACAATAATATTGCAATCATTTAGTTGAAAACCTCTCCACTGCAGTAGGTGTATATATATGACGACTGGAATTTTAGTGCAATGTCACATTTTTTCCCCTGTCCTTTGGTAACGTGTAGCTCCTAAGTTGAAAATGGGACTTTGGTGACGATGATGATTTAAATGTAATTTTTTTGTATCTCACGTTTTGTTATTTTAAAAGGGACATTTTCAAGCTTAAGTCCACTTTTGGCAAATTTTAATTATCTCCTACAATGACTATGAATAACTATGTTGATTATTTTATCATTATTATCAATAAAATAAATTATCACAAAAACTACAATTCCTAATTGTAACGAACGTAAATGATTCTACGACTGTTTTATTGTAATATTAAAAGTAAAAACCATCATATTATTTGTATATGAATAATGAATATGATGTTAATAGGTGTCCAACAAGTGGCGAACGTTTGTTCGACGCATGTACCAATGTACAAAAAAATAATTGAGTATTTTCACTTGTTTCCACCCAAAAATATCAGCTAGATACAATTTTCTACCAGAAACCAACATTGTAATTCAAAATTGATGTGTTTTTCAACTTTGTTTTTCAACTTTGTTTTTTAATTAATATAGTTTAGTACTGTGTTCCTTTTTTATCTTAAAAATATATTATGTATGGTTACAGTCTTACACTCTTACAGATCATGATTAATAAGCTCATTTTTATAAATAAAATATGTCGCAATATTAGTGTTACAACTTAATATTGACAATTTAATTCAAGACACCTAATATATTGTTATAATAGCAGTTGAAAAGTATTAAAAATACATAGGCATAATTATTTTTAAAGCTCAAATTTTTAAGAAAATTTTTTAGAAATTCATAACAATTTTTATTTTTAAATCTAAGATATGAAAATTTAATTCAAGTTTGTCTACCTTTATTAAAAAAAAAAAAAAAAAAAAAAAAAAAAAATGTCCACTGGAATGTCAAATATTTTAATAAGTATTAATAATAAGTAATAATAATCTATAATATATTCTATACAGATAAACCGTCTCCGCTCAGAATCGTTTTTCTTATACAATGATAATATATAATATCATTGGATTCAAATTTAATTCCATCCATTACAGTAACCCACTTGTAACCTACTGTACAGCAGAGCGATATCCACTTTCCAGCTTTTTTTTTATTATTTACATATAATTATTTTTTTATAAAATTTTCCAATACTCTGTTCCTTAAACATTTTTTTGTAGGTACAGCGTATGTAATCGCGTGGCAAGACGAGGAGTTCCCACAGGTGCTACTGAGTCTCTATATTACCGTATAACGTATAATATAGAAACGCATACTTATATATAACATACGTACTCTTTCAAATCTTCCTATGTACGCTACGATTTCGTTATTTTTTCCTATGTACACATTATAGTAAACAACCATTTTTTTTATTTATTTATTTATTTTTTTTTTTTATCGAAATAGCCGTACCTATACCTATTTGGTTTCTGTGTAAACACTAATAAAAGTAAAGTATAGGTGGTGTATAATATATAAATATCAAATATGAGTGTACACGGTCATTGGTTACAGCCGATGCTTCGTACTTTTGATATACTGTATATTTTCTGGTGTCTATTTACAGCATAATAAATGAGACATACACACGTCGCCGCTGTCTGCAGTGCTGTGTTAGGGTTTGCGATATGTGTCACCCTATGTACACATCGTAAAAGCTTTCGGACGAGTTTTTTACCACACATTTACAACATAATATAATGTGATGCATTATGTGTAAGGTATATTTTATTTCAATGTACCATAATAACCTAAAATCTTGCAATAAGATAGGTACATCACAGGCATGCCCAACCCGAGGAAGTACACCAACTGGCCCGTGACCATTTAATAAAAATTAGAAAATTCAATAGATGTAAAAAAAAAAATATATAATTTATGAAAAAAAAAGATTACATTTTATTTTATTGTACTGCATGTGGTGATATAAATTTCTGTTTTTCAAATGAAAAACCCCCATTTCTACTGTAAATTATTTAATAGATAATTTTTTTGAAAATTTTTATGTAAGCACCTAATTTAAAATTCAAATGAATAGTTTCTCAGTTATTAAATTATTTGTACTAAAGATAATAGTTATTAAATTCGTTTTACAAAAGTATAAAGTACACATACTATTGCAACTAATATGTATGATCCTTAAATCGTTTTTATAAATTATTTAAGTTGATAGATTAATATTAATGATTCATATTTTTAACTTCACCATATACCACATATCTTATAGACCTAAATCATGTACCTTTTATTCTTTGAACACAAAGTTACAGCATTCAAATACTACTCATTAGAATTTTGATTTCAATGCATCAAAATTCTCAAAAAAAATATCCGCTAAATAATTTACAGTAAAAAAGGGGGTTCTCATTTGTAAAACAAAAATTTGTATCGTCACAAGACACTCCTTACATAATACAAAAATTTCAAGAATTTGAAAATATGGTCTTTAAATATATTTTAAGATACCAAAAATCAAATTTGGAATAGGTATGTAAAGAAAAAAAGTGGGTAAGCATGCTTGGTAAATCTCCTTGCATAATATCAGATAAAATGTACAATAGATATAATATATTTATTTTACATTTCATCGAAATGAATAAGAAACCGTGAAATATATACGGCATGGAGAATAAATATAAATTTCAAACGTGGACGACAAGTTATAAAAATATTGGGCATGTCTGGTGTTTGTATATATATATATATATATATACATAACAAAATAATTATAAAACATTAAAATAGCGATTACATAAGAAGCAGAAGTCAATCAAGCCGAATCATCAAAATTACAACGACTACATAAGGCGACGTCTGCGACGGGAGCGCCCTATTGCGGAGTCATTTCACCTTATTGTCATATAGCTATAACGACCAGTATTTTACATTTTTTTAATTATTTTATAATACATTTTATTATATTTAATTTATTTTTTTTGACCAAGTGTCACTTGTTTTTATTACTCCTATTTTAGAGTTTTATTACTTGTGCGTACGCGGTGACATTTGTGGTTAATAACACTTTTGGATGAGGTAGTAAGACACTGCATGTCTGCATGTCGTTGTATAGTGTAAATCCTGTTGGACATACCTAGTTCAATTATTCTGTTGTGCAGTACTCGTTATCGTGGTCACCAAAAGGAGAACTTAAATAAAATATAAATAATTTACTCGTTTTAGTGGATGATTACAGCTGAACTGTAGTCCAAAAATCCAAGTGAATTATATCCTCTTAATTATAACTTTGCTACTTAAAATGTCATAACTTATAAGAAATTGGTTCGATTTATGTAGGAACAAGAAACATTGTAATATAGGTAGCACAGGTAGGTGTATACCAGATTAATTATTTAATTATTGTGTTTTTGTTGTTCTGAATAAAAAAATATTGGAGAACCGGTCGAGAACGCATCAATTATTATTTGCTAAGTTGAACTAAATTTTATCCAATTTTTACTTACTGCTGATCTGATCCGGACGCGTTTCATATTACGTTTTATATCGTTTATGAATAACCGCTGCGCGATCTTGTGGTGTCATCACGAAGCCAGGTGTGCTACTCTCGCATAAATCTAACAATTTTCTGTGTTTTTATTCAAAGGTCACTACAATCATGTTTATATTTACCACGCCCTTTAAAATACAGTTTGTTTGGCATTGGGATTCTTAAGTAGGTTACTTAAGTAGGTACACTTGTACAAGTTGTACACAACAAGTAAGCCTTTAGTAGGTGCCTATATATTATAATCCTATACTCATTGCAATCAATTATCAGTAGATTCTTATTATTCTATAAGTTAATGATTCTACAAAAAACAATCTTTGTGGAATGCATTTTTAAGTACAATATTTTCGTAGAATTCAATGATTTTTAGACATTTTAACTTTAATGCTCGTAAAAAAAATGTTATTAAAAATTACGATAGGTATTGTGTACCTATATTTATATAATGTATTACTATTCGTATAATAGGTTATAATAATTTCTTTTCATAGATTATAGTGATTATACCAATTAAAATCAAATTTGACTAAGATTATCGTCGGCTCCGACATTGAAGTGTTAATAAACCTTGCTTTCAAGCAGACACAACCACAGAACTACACAAGTGTACTCTGTTGCAAAGGGTGGCAAATTAATATTGACATTTAATTTTATTATTTGGTATTAATAATTATATCGAAAAATAAATAAATGTGTATAACATATTTTTAATAATACTTCTTTCTGTTAAAAGCAATTTATTATATTACAGATCAAAAATGCATATATTGTTCTCATAAATTAGTTGGAAAATAATATTAATAATTTAATAAAAATATCCAAGGTCAACTATGCACCCAGAAAGATATTCTGCGTTGTCATTATAGCCAATTGAATCAGAAATAACAGGGGGGTGAAGTAGATTTTGAAGAAATTATTATTTTATTTTTAAATATGCATACAAGGAGAAATTTATAAGTGTATCTAGAATCCAAATATGTATATTTATACCTGTAGATAACTCTATAGATTCTAGGTTATTAATATTATTATTAAATTAATCAATCAAAAAAACATTCAATAATACATTAAACAATACATTTTTTCGGATTTCCTACTTCTACATGGTACTTTCAATATAATATTATGTATATAATTTTTGTTTTAATTATACCTTTTTTTATAAAACTATAATTTGCTTATTTTCCTAAAAATTTAATAAATAACTAATATACTTATGAAAATATAAAATATTTGAACGAATGCAGTTTAGCTTCTAAGTTCTAAGTGATTTTTGTGAATTTTTCTTTAATGTATGTATGCATGCTAGTACATGATAGTACTTTGAAAAACAATTCAGTCAAACTTGCTTAGAAGTTATATGTTTAGAAAACATCACAATTGAAGAATCATATTTTTAGTTTAAAATAACAAATAATAACAATTGTTTTTATAAATTTGAGTTTATCGTCCTTGTGATTTTGGTGAAATTAGAAATTACCTGTGGTACTTACTTTTTATTTAACTTTTAATAAAGAAATTTAATTTTAAAAAATACCCAAATTAGAAAATATGCAAACTCGCGTACTTTAAAAGGTTATAACTTTGAAGTTTAAAATTAAGTGTAAGTTTTCAAAAAAAAGATAAACCTCATATGGTATAAATAAGAATGTGAGTATAGGCCCTATACTATAGGGCATAAACCATCCCAAAAACTATGCAAAAAAGAAAATTTGTGGTATATTTCTGCAAACATGTAATGTACATAATCGTTAAAAACATAACAATTTTTTTTTTTTGATTTTTCTGTCAGTTGTTATACTAAAATAATTATCCCGTCTTGCATTAAAAATTTTGGGCTTCAAATCCACACACGTTAAAAGTTTTTGATCCCGCAATAAATTACATGATATTCACTACCTATATATAAATTAGACTCGTTTAATACACTCAGATTACCCAGAATGGACCTGAATATCCTAACGCATTACCCAGGTGAATTTTTGTTTACAAATCAAATCGATGAATTCAATTGTATTAAGTCAATATTCGTTTAGTTTTTTTTTTTTTTTTTTTTTCTTAAGTTAGATCAAACATTTGCCATTTGCGATATGATTGGATGCTTATAAACTAAAAATTGTCTATATATTTATTTCGGTCCATTCCTTTGATCTCGGTTATCAACAGTTGTTCAGTTTTTCCAATCATAGTTGACGGATATAACAAATATTTATCATCGATAGTTGTACAGTACGTATCGTTATTTGTAACGCCAATAATATTACTATAACCATGCGCCTATTGGATAAGGAATCGACAACCGAATGAGCACACAATATCAACAGAAAAAGTAAATCATTGCGCCCGGTTTGACTCACGACCTACGACCAAAGACACTTGTAGGCAATGGTGAAATAATATTGTTACAGGGGATAATCCATCCAATGGAATTTAATTATGAACTAAATTCAAACTCGTTGTTTCGTAATGATTTTAAAACGTAAACTTCAGTGGACATACAATCATAAGCATTTTCATAATTGATATCATACATGAGAATATCTACTGATAATGTTCGAAAGACTTTTAACATATTTTGCAGGTTTTAAACTTGGTTTAATCTGTATACATCACGACTACGCTGCCTAATTTTTTTCCTAATTGTGGGCTTAAAAACAAAAAGTGATAAATTGAGTTTTTTGAAAATCCATTTTTTTATTTCAAGTGGATTTATTGATCAATGATCTACAGTCCAAACTCACGTGAAACCTTGTAGGATTTTGAGAAACCAAAAGATTTTAAAATATAAACCGTTGAAATTCACACATTAATATTGTTAATTGATCGTAATAGAAATAGCAGTTATTAGTTCTTAATAATGGTGAAAAATCATATGTTTTATCTACATAATAAAATAAATTAGTGATAATCAAAATGTATCATCTCATATTCGTTGTATCTGCAACCATACAATATGAAGGTATAATATTATTAATTATTGTACATTCATCAAAAAACAAAGATTTCTACAGAAAATTTGTACATTATAAATTTTTGAAGCGTGGCTATACACTCAGAACAAATTTTAGTGAGGGAGTAGAGGGTTATAAAAATCAAAACCCTGTTGCCGTGAACGTCGATCGCTTCCAACGTAAACTATATTAAGCACACACAATATTTATAAATAAACACTTTATTTACAATTTTGTTCAACTGTGTCACAGTAACTACATCAACCGATCACCACTGAAGTACTCACATTTTTCTAGTCCTATCACTTACACTGTTTATATTTTGCTATATCTGCAAACACTTACTGACGAAGTCTTAATAGTAAATTATTATTGTTACATATTATATACAATATGTTTACTTAACCTAATTCATACAATCACAAACACATCCCAACGTGGCATAAAATATGTTTTCATATATTAAAATAACTATTTCATCAGTAAGAATGAAATTTAAATGATTTAAATTTTGTAGGCATATTTAAAAAATATATACATTGAAGTTTATGCTGTTGAGTGGTCATTTATTGATCTTCTTCCTAAGAAGAAGTCGTTGAACAAGAGATGGAAACAGATGGAAAGATTCTTTCTTTTTTAGATTCTGAGCGGAGTGATGAATGTATTGATTTTACCATGATGTGTGATTTTTTTTTTTGTGTCTATCATCACGTTTTGGGGCAGTAAAAGTGCTTCGATTTTTTACTTCAGTACCTCGTTCGATCAGAAAGTGAATCTAGTTGGTACTTTGGGGGGTCAAAAGTGAAAAATTCTTAATACTTTTCTAAACAATCGAGAAAAACAAACTAAAAATTAAGGGAAAAACGGGAAATTTTACGCACACTTATTTTTCGACAAAATCGATTTTGGTTTTTGATGTAATTTTAAAACAAATGACCATAGATACATGCAATTTTCACCAAATGTTTATATAAGTATATTCTATCCACTATGCAATTTTCAAAAATTTTCGATTTAAGTTGAACTATTCAGAGGCATTTGAAATTTTCGATCATTATTAGTTTTTTTTAAATTAATATCGATAAAAATTTATTCATTAGGCAGAAAAGCTTGAAAATTTAATACAAGGCTCTTAACATATTGTTACAATAGCAGTTGAAAAATAAAAGAAATTCATAGTCACAATTCTTTTTTATAAGCGTTCAAAGTTTGAAATTTGACAAAATACGTAACATAATTGAAAAAAAAACTATGATATACCCAAATCAACTATAAGAGCATAAAGGATATGATTACACCCACATAGAATAACAATATTGTAGGTACCTATATCAAAACAACATTTCCATTGAAATATAAATATCTGTGAAATGCATCAAGTGACCTTCTGTCAAATTTTTTAATATCTCTTGTATATTGTATGTATGAATGTCTTATGAACCAAAATTTCATATGCATTGAATATTTAAAATATTTTATTTCAGTAATATATTTATTATTATGTCATTTAGATAGTCTAAATCAAATTTTTGATATAGTTAATTAATAGTTATTCATTCAACAACTAAATTTCAGTATTCCCTACATATCTTAGCTTTTATATTCAATCCATATCTATTAGATATTACTAAGCACTCAGTTTTATATTTATTAATATCTTAGGAATATTTTTTTTATATCTTTTGAATCTAAACAAATCATCATATAAATATATAGAATAAAATATATTTAGGATATAAAAAAGAAAAATTAACAATATATAAAAAAAATCAATAATAATTATCAAATTATTATTTTAAATGTACATGACTTATTAATTTAAGCGTCTGATTATTATATGATAGTATGATACACTCTTAATATAAATACAATATTTATATTTTTTTCCCCATCTGGATGATGATGCGTTGTTAGTCATTTTCCAATAATTAATATTATTTCATCATCTGTAGAGGCTATAAATTTTGATTTTCTTAAAGCATCTACAAAAATCAAATTTTTGTATTATGTCTATTATTTATATTATAAAAATCCTACGTGAATAAAATACGCTTACCAAAAATTATTTTATTTGTGAGCATTGAAGAAAAATTATATTTGTTTCTCAAGCCAAAGTAAATAAATTGTTTTAAAAGTTAGTCTGCAAACATTGTTAGAATGTCTTGGGACACTCAGTGTTGTTAAGTATTTGAATAAATGTATTTAAATACTTTTATAGTATTTAGAATACTATTTAAATACTTTTATAGTATTTAGAATACTAGGTATTTAAATATATTTTAGTTTAATTATTTGAAAAGTATTTTAGATAATGTCTTGGACGTGTTTGTACCTACTTGAAAAAATCAAATACTTTTAGCAAATTTTTCCGAGAATTCAAATACAAATTATTCGTTTGTAGTCAAATATTTTTTTTTTTTTGTTTTGAAAATTGCTATAGTATTTAATTTATAATATTTTTTCGTTCATAAATGTTGAAAAACTTGGTTTCCTATTGCCGATGTCTGGTTCGTTTGTGAATGTGATAATTACAGAATGTTAATATTTCATTAACAAGTATTTACTTAATAATTAAAGAATTGATATAATATAACAAGTTTTATTTATTTTAATTTTTCAGTGTACATTTTTTAAGAAAATAGTACAAATATTAATTATAATAATACCTAAAGGAATGTAACATGACAATTTTAAATTAGTTATTACAAAATTTATATATAACTTAATTAAATAAATAATATTAATTTGGCAAACTGACCATTAGAAAAGTATTTGAATACCTTCCAAGTATTTGTATTTGTATCTTAAATACTTTTCCTGAAAAGTATTTTAAATCTATTTTAAAATTCTTTCGGAATGGATGTATTTGAATCAGTATTTAAATACAATTTCAAAACTATCTTTTACAAGACTGGGGACACTGCAATCTTTCCTTTTGTTATTCTTATGGAGAATTGTTATTAAGTGTTATTACAATTATTTATTTTTATTTTTATTTTTATTTATCTAAAATAGTAAATAAATTTTAAACATTTTAATAATTATTATTTACATGTTAGCGATCTACAGCATAATAATAGTGCTAGAGGAAAATTTGAACGATTAAATTATTTTCACTTGGGTGGCATTTTCAGAAAAATTGATCAAATTGACAAAGATCATGCACATTATCACAAATCATAAAATGTATCGGTCAAAATAATATAAAAATAAATGTTTATTATATCTACCAAAAGCTAAAAGTCGTCAATCCACAATTTAATATTTAAAAAAATTAATTAATTTTATGAAACAAAGAAAATATATAACATAATTACATTTAATGTAATCGTTTTAATGTAACTGTTTAACAAATTTATAATAATAAAACAAAATTAAACACTTTGGCTATATGTTCACGTAGTTAAAGCCCCAAGCAAATATTATACATATAGGACCAACCCGGCAGCCACATTAATAGAGGATAGTAAGTAATAATGTTTAATTCACCAGAAAGACTACGACAAGTAGAAATCGCTTTAGTTAATTTTTAAAGGTTAATTAATGTGCATCAAAATAAATAGACGCCTTAATCGATTTTTGTAGGCAAATTAATATGCACAGAATTATATGCACCGGAAGACGGTGGCCTTAATACGTGTTGGTGAGTGGAAGTAAAAATAGCGTGGATAGTAGGTCGTAGTCAGTACCGTACATTATTGCAAAGAATCGTTGATAAAATATAGTTATAAATTATTTAGCTTATATTACCTTTACACGTAGTAGGTACATAAAAGACTTGGACTATCTTAGAGAGCAACAATTATTTTGGACAGGCTAACTCAAAACGACACTCATCTGATTTCGATGGATTGAAATTAACGGAGAAAAAGTATTATAAACACAGAGCAATATTATAATAATTATCATATCACCATAATGTTATTGAGTTGAAGTTCTAGTAATAAATTATCTCCCCAATTTTAATTTTAATTTTTTATTATTATTGTAGAGTATAGGCTAGACAGCTAATTTCGCAATTACTAATACGTTATATAAATATATAAGATAACAAGTGGAGTGAGCAAACTTGATCACTGAATACAAGAAAAATATCGTCAAACAGAGATGGCACACAACAGTTATGATAATTTTAATATAAAATAATATTGGTGAGAAAGCTAAAAAATGTGATACCTATGAAATGTTTTATTATTTTGAATATTATACACGATATAGAAAATAATTGATCTTGTAGGTATACATCGAAATTATATTTATAAATAATGTACCTAATGTTTTGAAGCACTTTTCGGTTAGGTTAGGTTACCTTCAGGTTAACTGAATTTTTTTTGACGTTTATTGAAAATGTACAATCTGTACTCTATGGTCCCATGAAACCTTTTGTAGAAATTGGTGGCTGTTAATTTTATTAACAGGTTACAGATCGGATTCAAAAACCACAGGAAAATTGCGTGACTCTATTCAAACACGACACATAATTTGAATGGTCCGAAAGCTTTTATTTAAACATAACACAATTATCAATTTACTATTTACATGTATAAAGTAACAATTTATGAATTAACTAATGAATTAAAAATATGTCTACATATACGAGGAAAACCAAATAAATTGTCTTCATTATGTTTATGAAATGACTATAAAAAGTGGGACATTATTTAATATCAGATATGAAAAAATACTTTGTTTTAATGATAAAGGCAATGATAATCATTTTTTTTAGCTTTGAGTCAGAGACTATGTCAGAAGAATGGTAAATCTTTCGACCCAGTTTTAAATGTTTTGACGTTGATAGTCAAACGCATTTATACGAACTGGAAACGAATAGCACACGATTCCGCAGAATATTACTTTTTATAATACCCGATTTCGCATATTTTCGTAATACAAAAAAAAATGTTCATTTAATCGGGATGTAACTCGATTCCGATTTCACTTACAAAATGTATGGCATTGTCAGTTATAGAAAAAAAAGAATAATATAAAATAAATAATTTAAGTATATAGAAAATGTATTTCAGTTTTAATCAGTTACAAAATAGTCAAATTGGTTAATATAAATAATTTATAATTTATATAAAACGAAAAATAGTGAAAATTGCTTGAAATAAATAATTAAAATGAAGTTAAAATTATCGACACAAGTATTATTAAAGTATTATTATTATTTATTATTAAATCATTGTGTTTCTGCTGCCATACATTTTAGTGACCTTAATAAATCTTTTCCATAAGGCTTTAGGTACGTCTAGGTTGGTATTTTATTCTATCCCTAAAAAAATTTAGATTTAAAAATCATAATCCAATAATTAAAGCAAATTTAATAAAAAATTAAAAACTATTCATAATAATATATTACCTAACAACATTCTTTCTCTTTAAAAGTGTGTCTTGGTTAAGAACACTCACAATAATAATGATTTATTTTACTGATCAAACGATGACAATATTTACTTTACGCAGAAATTTTCCAAAAGTTGCCTATTCAATACTCCTTAAATCTCAACAACAGGTGCTCGGAAGTTACACCGGCGCTCGTTTTTCGGTGTCCCGATTATTACGTTCTGGGCGTTCGAGAGTCTCGAGGCGCGCGTTGTGTTGTGGGCAGATCCGTTGTCACGGCGCTACTGCTTAAGTACTACAAAAGTGTGTAATACAATATGTACTGAAATACACAGTAAAAATGTATGATTATTTCAGACGAGATGATTAGAGACACTTACTATACAGTTATAAAACTGCATAGTCTAAATGCACTTGATTTGATCATAGAACTAAAATTATGCTAAAATTGTGAATAAATCACTGAAATGAAGTGAAATCGTATTTGTTGTTAAGTATATAAGTATTAAGTTATATATACACACTTAATCCTAAAAATAAATAAATAATATTATATCTGAAATGATCTACAGTGATTTTCCATGCTAAAAAACAAACAAATTTTCATCCAATCTTAGTACGGTTGGTTTTTGTAAACAAAATAAGATTTCTATACAGTCGTATCTTCGGATCCTATCCTACCAAAATCCTAAAAAAAATGTTATTTGGACGCACTTATTAAAATTTTACTTTAGGTAAATGTGTCATTTATTTAAGAACCAAGTTGTGTTTAGATAATTCTTTCGTTAATTGCGGTCACTAGACGTCTTTGTGTGTTGTGTATAGCAAATGATCGTTGGTGCGTTTATACCCAAGTGTACCTGTCATTAAATCATAATATTGAAATTAATTTAGAGATGTGAAATAGCTATACGCTTGAAAAAAGAGTAAGTACTTCAAAATGTTCGATTTGAAAATTGTAAAGACGTTTTAATACACAAACAATAAATACATTTTCATGTAAACATTTCAAATTTTATAAAATGTTATATTAAATATATTAATAACAACAAAAAATAATAAATATGTGCTCCATGCAAACTATGCAAATTATAAACTTCTCTAAAAATCTCAAATATTTTAAATGGAACTACAAGTGGTACCTTGATTTTTGGCAGCCAATCGTCGCTAAGATAATTTTGATGAAAAATTATAATGTAAACCGGACTTCAAAAGTGTATGAATGTACAAATATTAAATTTTCGTTTTTGTAAATTCAACATTAAGTTACATTTCTTTATAGATAAATCATAAAAAGAATATTCTAAAAGTTGTTGGTTGGATCAAAATAAATAATTTTGAGATCAGTTAGTTCAAAAAGTTCAAATTCGTTTTCAACATCAAAATCACATCATCAGTACGAACATAGATCGATCAGTACGATAAAATGAAAATTTATCAATTTTGTAAGTGAAATAATATGGGTCACTCGTGACCATACAAAATTGTTAAAATGTGTTTGGGCGTGCGAGAATAAGAAGTTCTTGTCTGTATATACAACTGCTCACAAAATCGCGGTTTTTATCGAAAATGTTTGTTTTATAAGGAACAAATTACAATTAATATATTTTATATTATTAAACTGATTTTATATAATGTTACATTATAAAATATACACAATATACATTACACGAATTAAAATTGTAACTATATAAAAATGTAAATTATACATTTTGAATATCTTGTACACTCTCAATAGCGTGTTTTTTGAGTTTTTTGTGAGCACTAATGAGTTTACTTATAGTCCTGCATAATTTATTACCTATACAATATCGGAATTTGTGCCATTATATTAACATACTGTCCATATATAATCGATAACTATCCGTAAATCAATTAAATATTTAATTAATTTATTGTGCATACATTACACTGAACCTACTTAATAGTTTCCACATAATATTTGTATACTTATCATATGAAATTAATTTTTTTTTCGAATTTCTACCGTATTATTATAATGATATGCAAAAACATTGATATCAAATATAAATTATTAAGCTATTTTTTTTAAACAAATAATTTAATTGTCTGTCGTATGTTTGGGTTATTTAGTTATTTTTGCGTAAACTATATAATATGTGATAGTGATATGATATGAGTTGCTCTGTTGACATCGAATCCAAGCAATAAATAACGATTCATTTATAAAAAATGAAATAATAATTCCACTTCGAATTTCACACAGCGGGTTTCTTCAATACATAACGGAATTAATTATTACTAGTTCTGACATTCCGGATTCAATTTTACTTATCCGACAGTCCGATAAGAATTTCTAGGCCAGATACGATAATTTCTGTGCAAATCTTTTTTGTTTTCATTTTATCATGATATTTACTGTGTCATAATGTGACATCGGACATGACCTTTCCCGTACTCAAACACTTTATTGTATCCGTCTTCGAAATATTATTTATTATGTATAATATTATCGACTGCCGAGTGTTCATTTCTGATTCAACGGTTGTACATATATATGTGTAATATTACTATTATATATTGTATCTACATTTTGAAATGTGCATGCACATTCAATAACGAATAGGGTACATGACGATCGCAGGTCCTCGGCGAGGGTCGATGGTCAACACATGTGTCGATGTGTTTCCTCATTTCCACCGCCTCGAAACCGAAAACTGGCGCCGGATCCTATGCATTTACAGAATAATATATTACATTATACATCATATTAAAATAACACACTGCAGGGATATTATCAAGAAACGCTGGGTGGACGACGTTACGTTATTTTACTAACATATAAATCGTCGCCATATTCGACGAAACAACTGCGACCGAAAAGCAAATTGAAAAATAAATATTAAACTGCAGTCAGTTAAAATTACATCACAAACGAGATTAAATAAATAAGCCATGGGAAATCGCTCTTAACTCAGTTTTGGATTTTACACATTGGCGTCATGGATTTGCGCACAGTGTATACTGCAGTATTAGGTATATGAATAAGAAAAAAACGATGTTTGCACACCCGCTGTTTTTTTTGTACAAAATTCCTACACAGAAAAAGAAGTCGTGAAAAAAAAAACATTCAAACTTCAAACGTGACCAAATGTTCACAAAATAACTTAATTTTTTACATTTTTAAATCAATCGTACAATAGTACGTTCATTCATTTAAAAACAAATCGTCAACAGCAGTTTTTCTTCTAAACATAAACAAATATTATTTATAATTTCAAAGGCAGAACTCCTAAACAAAATATAAAAACTTTATAATATGTACACAAATCCATAGTATTAATACCTTTATAAGTAAGTACTCGATGTAAACAATAATCCTTGTATCACAATGGCCTATGTCGTCGAGGGTAAATTTTATTAATAATAATATAATTTACTTATTATTAAAACGTATGTCAATCAGTAATCATTTTGCACTCATTATACAATCTTATACAATGTTGTCGTATGAAATTAATTGGCTTATTCTTGTACCTATCTATGTATAGCTAGCCAATAAAGTTTACAAAATAAGAAATGCAAATCCATATTTACTGTAAAAATGTTCTAACTTATATCTTTTACTAGGTACATATTTGTATTTGTTTCAAATAAAATTATCTAAATTATTTTCTAACATCCATGCAATTCAATGTTTACACAACAAAAATTATATACTTTATTTAGGTAGACTGAAAATACAATTAGATAATATAATGGTTAACAGAATTGTATGTTTACAATTTGACGACAAACCATACAACATTTTGGATTTTTTAAAAGTATACCTATAGGCTATAATAATATAAAAAATACAATTAAAATGGTAGATATATTATCACGAACATCCCACATATTTACACGTACTAAAAAAACACAGTATAATGAGAAATATTAATCGTATTACATATTACATAATATGGTTTATTGGTATAAATTATATTATATTTCATAATTAATATTATTGAGGTCGGGGGTGGTTTCCGATGTAAAAGTGAATATCCTTGGTGCATTATAGAGGTCAAAATATACATTTTCCAACAGTTTTCAAAAAAATCGAGAAAAACAAAAAAAAAAAATGACAGAAAAACGGGAATTTTTACGCAAAACCAGTTTTCGACCATATCGATTTTTTTATATGGTTGTAATTCAAAAAATAATCACTGTAAATACTTGGAATTTTCACCAAATGTTTATATTAGTGTTATCTATATACAGTTTAATTTTCAAAAATTGTTGACTTTTTTTGAGTTAGTTATAGACCACTGACTTTTTCAATTTTTTTGAGAATTTTTTTTTGAAGTGCCGGTAAAAAAATTTTGGACAATCAAAAAAACTTGAAAATTTAATACAAGGTTCCTTATGAGTTGTACTTATTTCAGCAAAAAAAAATTAAAAATCGTTAGTCACAATTTTTTTTATAAGCGTTTATGGTTCAAATTTTTACGAAATCTGTCGAAAACGCGAAAATTTGCAAGTAATTTTGAAGTTTAAAAATCATAAAAATTTTTGTGTTTATAACTAAGAATTAAAAATACAACACTAAGTTTTCCATAAGTTTTCCTTCTATAGCTATAGATAAAACTCGAAGCTTCATTATAGTAAAAATTTTAAGTGCGTTTGAATTTTAAAATTTTACGAAATAGCGTAACGATAACGATTTATCCTCAAACGATTTTAAACATTTATTATTATTCAAAAAGTATAAGTCGTAGATACTTGAACATTTTACCAGTTATTTAGATTGGCATTTTTTTTACATGATTTAATTTTCAAAATATTTTGACTTCTTTTGTGGTATTTATAGATAACTGAAATTTTCAAGTGTCGATAAAATTTTTTTGGCCCTATCAAAATACTTGAAAATTTAATACTACATGATAACTACACTAATTGATTAACCATGCCTTATGCAAAATGCGTCTTAATTGAAAAATAAAATATTTGTTTCAAATTAGAATATATGACAATATACAAATATAATATATCCTAAACTGACAAATCATATCCGTTCAGAATCGTTTTTCGTATACAATGATACCTATCATTGCATTCAAATTTAATCCCATCCATTACAGTAACCTAATACTGTACAGCAGAGCGACATCCACGACTTACCCGCTTTTTTTTTTTTTAACTTGATAAAATGTATCAAATTGTTCAATTATTTAGTATAATATACTATATTGTCTTTATCAATTTATCACCATAAATCATAATGATAAACATAATATTCTATAAAAATACATATACCTAATTGATTATTATCGGCTGTTATTTGTTAAACATTTAGTTTCCAACGTTTGCTTAAAATGTGATATAAAATGCGAATAGCATTATAAGATATCCGGTAGATTTAAGGGATTAGGTACAATTTTTATTTTATTTATATACAGGTACCTAACTCATGAATATTTAAGAATTTTACTAGATTTAATAAAAATAATAAATCATATTAAACTGGCCTCACAAAAAAGCTTCCTACTGTGGACGAGGCAAACGGTACTGGAATTATGCCTGCGGAGCACAAAATTAATTTGGTATTAATAATCGTAGTATAGCGCTTGACAAGACATCAATAAATTACGTTACTAGACATGTAGTAAATGCCTACTGTTATTTTGTTTTACTACTTTATGGTTCTTCTCTTTGCGCGTTGGATTTGCATTAGGTATCATCATCATAATTTCGATGAACTATAATTTACACATCACTAATTACCTGCACCCATCTCGCCGGTTATTACGTCCAGGACCAACGCAAGTGGGAAATGGGTAACAAGCGCTTTCGGGGACACTGAAATCATAATTTTTTTGCATACGTGTGACCCAGTTTGTGATCAATTGCGGCCCCAGGACTAAAATCAAATATTAGGTTTATTGCCAAAACTGCTACTGCGTACAGTACCTACGCGTACAGTACTCTTTAGCATGTCCAAATAATGGTCATGTCGAAATACACTGCATCCCACGAATTTTAGTTGATAATAATACCCTGCCACCAGTGGCGTATATAAAGGGGAGGCTCCTTTGTCTAGGTCCATAGTGAAATTTCAAGATCAATCAAAACATTACATACTTATTGCTTTATGTAGACTTATAATACATTATATAACTATATACCCAGTGGTCCGTTTATAATTTTTACGTCATACTTAAGGGTTTTCGTTAAAAAGTAACCAATAATAAATAATTACAAATGGTTTTATGCATTTTATCATGAATTGTAAAAATGTATTATTCATTAAAATTTGAATGGCTCTCATTCAGTCAATTTTGGTTTTAGAGCCATGGTTAATTGGTCAAAATGACTTAAAAAATTCAGTTTATCTGAATTTGGTATTAAAAATACCGATTGCTAAAAAAAAAATAAGTTGCATTGCGCAAGCGCGTAACGAGAGGGTTAAAAATTTGAAATTTATTTGAAAATGTGTACTTATATACCACTAGCTTGTAAAAAAAACAATAAACATATCGTATAAATACAAAATTGATAATAATAAAAATGTAACAGATAAATAAATAAAAAATAAGCACACAACTTGTCGGTGCACTGCTGGCCAGCCGCTACCTTATTCTCAAATAAATAAATAATATATAAAATTTCACAAATTTCCGTACAAAAAATATAATTAAATGGTTGCGATTAGTGCACACTAGTACAAAATTAAGATATCATTATATTTTTTTGTCGTTCGTGTCACGCCTTTGACACAACAAAATAAAATAATACAATTAATATTTTTGCACAAACGCGACGATTTGCTCCGGTGGCGGATCACTATAAATTATAAAAAACACAGTTTCAACTATTATTAGAGTTGAAACCTAAACAATTTTTTTAGAGCACGAAATTCGGTGGTTAATAATATTATAACGGCGATCGGCGATACTGCTCGTTTCCGTATAATTGCGAACGACGATTAAGGCGGCTATATTATTATGTTATACTGCAATACCGGCGATCGGTCGCGGGCGGCTCGCTGATAAGTGATAACACGTAATAATAGTTACATCATTCACACTGACATGAATAATACAATAATACAAAAATAAAGACAATAATAATAATGATGCGTGGTGCGTGTGTGCGCCGGTCGGTGGAGGAGTGTGGTAAGGAATATTTAATTGCCCGTACTATATTGCGAGCACGGCGGCGCGAACAATGTCTTTATGTACCTATTTATGAAATTATTGATATTATTCATAAATAGTATTGTAGATATATAAATATATAACAGGTAAGAAATTATAAATTCTATATACATATAGCAATAATAATAATAATATTAATTGATAGCTAATAACGTAAAATGTTATGCTAATAAACATCTTTGTACGCAAAACGTACAAGTTCACGCACGGTCGATGGGTACTTGTATACTGCATCATATGTATATGTATAAAATATGTGTGTATCTGCCTACCAGCTAGCGTTAATAATTTATTCAATATGCATATTTTTGTTATTATTATTAGCTACCATACGTCTAAATAATAATATATTAATTACGATTTTTCGAAATTAACGACGACGCGATAATTTCGCGTGCGACGTTTTAATATATATATATAATACCATATAATTTTAGTATTTTTAATCAATGATAATAGCTAATTATATGCAAACCGATTTTCAACTGCGAGTAGGTATAATAAAACTCATGTCGGGTCGCACTTCTCGTTACCGCGCGCACGCTCGGCGGCGATGGATACTCCGGCAGTGTACATAATATTATAATTTATAATATATTAAAATATTATAGCCGGCGGACAAGTGCCATTATGAATAATAATAATATAATAATATAAAATACGCGCCCGGTAAACGCATTACATATTATTAACGCGGCGTGTAAAATGTGTAGTACAAAGCGAAACAAAAACAAAACTGGTTTTAATTAGATTTTCGTCGAACGACGAATTTATTACACGCGGCGGCAACGGGTTTCACCCGTGTACCTATAGGTTACTTACCCACTATAATATTATACCACCACGGGTAATAGGTATAGCATAATATTTTCTGCGAGTACCTACCCATACCGTGTTCGATGGCGTGTACCGCGTGGTTTTATAATCGTCATCGCCTATAGAGTCTCCGCGCAGGTCTATTGCGGCGATTTTATTGCGTGTACACTAATCTGAATTTTACGCGTTATTCATTTTTTTTTTTTTTTTTAACACATGTGTGTACGAGAAAACTAATTAAAAGCCAACCACCTACTGCGAACGAGCGCATTAATTGATTTCCGCGAGCGGTGGCAATAAACACCTGTACGTTATTATAATGTGATTATCTCGTAGGTACTTATAATTATGTTATCAGCTATCCATTCATTTGTGCTCTACGCATCGAACACTATCGATCGATCGATTGCTTATAACATCACATATTATCATTATCGCTTCTTTTTCCGTTTACACGGTCGGCTGGACCCATTGGGGTGGGCAAGCTGCAACTAAATAATAATATGTGTTTAACAACTTTAATATCAAGGCGGCGATGATTAACTATAATATATTATGATATAATTATACATTACACGAAATGAAATAAAAATGTTCCAATATCGAGCCCTTCGTACTACCCTGTAGTCCAAGGGTCGACAGGTAATTTCTATAGCAGGAGTCAGGAAGATTAAAATAACAAATAATGAGGTCCTGCAGTGAAAAATATTGTCGTCAAATCTTTATATTTTTATAATATAGTTATATGAGAACAAAAGAAAAAAAATTAAGACGTGTTGACGGTCCAGTTTTCTGCCTTCTGCGGTCCGGTATCAGACCGCGGTCCGCCAGTTGTATGAGCTGTATACTATGACAACGACACTCTTCACAAAGACACGAACATTCGTTGACCCTATAGTTGGTGATGTATAGGCGTATATTATAGCCAAACCAACTCATTCATAAAATATTTTGAAGTCATCTCTGTGCACAGGACATCTGAATAATCTATTCTGATTGTTGCCCAGTCTGGATTCCAAACACCTCGCAAAAGATGCCTAGAACAGAAAATGATCCAAAAACCTATAATAAAGTCCTAACTCGATCTAAACTTTAGTCAATGGTCCATCAATGCATATTGATCATCATATATTATCAATCATGCGAAGCATTCGAGCATTAGGTAGCTATAAATTATAATATACCTCTAAAGCTGCCACTTCGTTATAGTTAACATATTATCATGGGCGGATAGGCCATTTTTGCCATTTTTGGCCTACCGGAAAATTTTAAAAAGAGGCCCCCCCCCCACATGAAAAAAAATTTTATAATATAATATGATATTAAAGAGGGTCCCATTACCGAAGTTGGGCCAACCGGGAAATGCCCAAAAAGGCCTATACGCCCATGCATATTATTATTAACATATAAAATGGAAAAACAATTGTCATCAACAAACTGGAAAAATAATTTTAAATTATAGATAGCCAATTAATATAGTAGTAATCAACTTGATTATTTTATCATTTATCTAAACAATATTGTTTATCTACTGAAATTTTATGTAAAACATAAGCTATTAACATATTAAATGATTGAATAAGATTAATTCAGAGACAATATCCCGAAAAACTTTATCGGGACGCTATATACATTTAAAACCGCGGGAAGTATATGGCAATCGTGCAGGCCGTTACGTTTGAGCGTCATTCCGTCCGTTCATTCTATTCACAGTAATGTACTAATGTAGGATCTTGTTAAAAAAATACAGCGATATACCTATTAGCCTACCTTGACAATAAAATACAATAACAAATATATACCTATATAACAATAGGGCATAGGCGCAAATCACCAAAAAACATTAGGGGGGCTTAAGCACCAAAATTTTTTGAGGAAACAGACCAAACTCGTGAGGGGCTTCGCCCCTCACACACCCCAATAGTACTATGCTATATATTATATAAATAAAAATATAAAATAAAAATCAAACAAACACAACTAAACATTTTATTATTATTATTATTTATTTATTAAAAATGTAAAGGCAATGTGTGCTTATTTTCAGCAAACTTATTTAAAATTATGTCTTTATCCAATGACCCTAAGCACCCTTAGCACCCCTGCGATTTGTGCGCCTATGCAATAGGGCGCATTCACAATCATAAGGCGTATTCATATAGTTACGTCGTGTGTCGTGTTGTACGTAAATCAAATCGCATTGTAATTGGACGTTGTTTTTTTCTTGCACCTACCATGTAACCACCAAATAACAACTGAGTTTACCAAAAATTTACTACAGTCTAGTGTCTACAGATCAAATCTTAAGTCAACATGCCATGTATGGTTATCGATTGTAACCATAGAGTTCCAAACCCTCGCACAACACGGCGACACACGAAGTATATGTGATGGACATGCATCGAGCGACTGCTTCGTGCGTATCATCTATGCATTAATATTATTAGTCATTACCATAACGATTTCCGTGATGAGATTTTTGAAAATTCTGTTTCATAATTTTGTTTTTCATTTAATTTCTCATTATTCAGTATCATCACACACACACACACAATTCCACGAATCCTGCAACTTCGAAAGAATTCTCATTTCACACACCATTTTTTTTTGGTTACCGCCAATATATAATATATGTGCATATGACATGCGATTCGTATAACCCAAAAATATAGCATTAATATCATACATGTGTTATAAACTATACAAGTCATCTGTCGTGTATATTAACACATAAATCACTAAAAATTAATATTGCACGGTAAAAGTCACCAAAATATCATAGCCTATAATACTACTGTATCGCGAACAACTGCACGTGTGTAATACATTAATAATAAGGTTTTTAACCAACATATGTCGCAATTCGCAAGGGACGGCGTTTTATAATATAATATAATATAGTTCACCGCCAAGCGCCACTTAAAGACTTTAATTATGCGTACTACATAATTGGTAACTGCTACGGACTGCTATGCCACCGCACCTATTTAGAACCAATTACTTAATTATTATTGCATAAAACTGGTCAATATAAATCGTCACACGATAGTAGTTTTTGTATTTGTTTTCGCATTGGTTATTATAATTATTATTATACTACGGACGATGCGATGAATGTTTAAAACTCTAAAATGAACACATTTACTGCAGACGTCCACATGATAACTTTTAATTTGAATTCTCGATTTTGCAGTGTGCGCCACTGACTCCTCGATAACTCCTACATCCGAATATATTATACATACATATAATACCAAAAATACCGTTTTTTTTTTTCATGTTAGATTTCGCAACAATACAATAAATATAAAAATAATATTATTTCGGTATTTGAAATAAATTTCAACTTTGAATAGTGAAGAGATATCATTTGTTTATTTCAAAAAATGTTAAAGGCTTCGGGACATTTTATGACGGGTCTTAAGATCCTAGTTACGCCACTGGTGGTACACCTGTTTAGCCGGCGAAAGACGCTATGTTATGTACACACGACCCTGCATCGGTGGATATATATTAGGTATAATTATATAGGTTTATAGATAAATAATATGATCAACAATATCCAGACACGATTACATATTATATAGTCTCATGTGCCACTCTGCTGCAGTATAGATACGCCTCCGCGGTAGGATATTGAAATCTATCCATCATCGTCCGCGTAGGTATAATAATATATAGGTATACAGTTTGTACGACCATACGTTGTTTTGACGTAGGTACCGCGGGGAATGCTGCAGAGACCTATAAATTATATTATTTATTATTATTGTTATTATTATTATTATTATTATTACTATATGCGCCCGCGCGTCGGTAGCCATACCGACCGGTACGTTGTGCCGCGATCGTTATATTGCTGTAAATCGCATATTATATTATATACGCTTAATTATTGAGCTCCGGGTGATGAGATAGATATATATATATAGAGAGAGAGAGGTAATCGTAATATTGTGTCGATAGACGTCATTCGTCACTCTTCGTCGTGCACACGAGACAGCGGCGAGGCAGAAAAAAAATAACGCATATTATATAATAAATAATAAAACATTACGTACTAACAATAAGAATAATAATAATAAACGACGACCACAACCGTGGTAGACGACGGTAATGGGAAAAAGGCTACCGGAATTATTGCTGTTGTCAGCTGCAGCAGTAAACGACGGCGATTTTTCATGCCCTCGGTGCAGCCGCGCCGCAGCGGTTCCCACTCATCGTCGTATCCGTCGTCATCGGATTCCACCGCTTTAAGCACTCTCGTTATTATAATAATATTAATAATCTACACGGTATTATTATTATTGCCTATATACTTTTTAGTGTTTCCGCTCCATCACCATTCACCGCGACGCAGCACACACACCTTTGTATACCTACACGCATTATACGCATTACACACACTCGGGCACTCGAATTATACATATTAACAGCTACCTACTTATACTTTAACTCATTGCCGCATTGCTACTGTAATTCATAATACATTTTAGACAATATAATATGTTATACCTCCTCGGCGAACGGTCATCTCTCGTAATAATAATTCGTTTACTAAATTACCAATTATCGGCATTATCGCGGCGCGCTCCCGTAAAATCCCGCACACCGCACACGTGCATATAAATAATCTTATAATTTATATATATATGTGTGTGTGTGTGTGTGTGTGTGTGTGTGTGTGTGTGTGTGTGTGTGTGTGTGTGTGTGTGTGTGTGTGTGTGTGTGTGTGTGTGTGTGTGTGTGTGTGTGTGTGTGTGTGTGTGTGTGTGTGTGTGTGTGTGTGTGTGTGTGTGTGTGTGTGTGTGTGTGTGTGTGTGTGTGTGTGTGTGTGTGTGTGTGTGTGTGTGTGTGTGTATATAATATGTATTGTTCGACGACAACGTGTTAGAATGTACCTGCAGATGATGTATACAACACGAGTAGCTGTAATGTGTACACGAATAGGTACATTCTATGGTATAGTGTATTATAATAATATATACCATATATATATTATTGTGAGAATATTAAGAGTGTGGTAAAACATTGACCGCCGGCGATGTCTGTCGTGTTGTGTACGCAACGACGACACGTTTTACTTATATTTTAGTATTTTACCGGGGCTGCATATATAACAATAATAAATATGTATACTGTAATATACGTCTATACACATAAATAAAAAATATATCTATAAGATATCTCACCGATAATCAACCGCTTACTGCAGTTTGTCGCAATCAATAATATACTTTTTAATATTTTGAAAAGCGATTTCGAAAAACGTTTTTACTGTGCCAGAGAATCACGCTTTTAAGATTTAAACAAGCCGAGTAGTTGATTAAATTAGTTGACTTGTATTATTATAGACGAGGACAAATGTGGTAGTGTGACACCGAGACCCTATACTGTAAGATGATTACCTCATTACAATAAACACTTACTGTCTTGACAAGTATTAACGAAAAAATTATTATTTTAACCTTTCTAAGTCTTTTACTTTTTCGAAAGACTGCTGGTATTTTCCAATATTTATGTGGTATTTTTCTAAAAATTCAATAAACAGAATCATAATTATTAAAATAGTTAGAATTAGTATTAATTAGTTATAAGTTAGTATTAGTTATTCTGTTTTGAATATTAAGTTAATAATGTATGCTCGATGCTATATATATATATATATATATATATATATGTAGCATTGGAAAAAGTAAAAAAAAAAAGCGGGTAAGTCGTGGATGTCGCTATGATGTACAGTAGGTTACTGTAATGGATGGGATTAAATTTGAATGCAATGATAGGTATCATTGTATACGAAAAACGATTCTGAACGAAGATGATTTGTCAGTCTAGGATATATTATATTTAAATATTGTCATATATATTCTATTTTGAAACCAATATTTTATTTTTCAATTAGGACGCATTTTGCATAAGGCATGGTTAATCAATTTTTCCAAAAACATTGCATGTAGTTATCATAATTCATAATAACTTATATTATCATTTATCATAGATATACATATACCTGGTTTGAGGATAAATCGTCATCATTACGCGATTTCATAAAAATTTAAAACTCTAACGCTCAAATAATTTTTCCTATAATGACGCTTCAAATTTTCTCTATAACTATTTGAAGCAAAACTTATGGGAAACTTGGTGTTAAATTTTATAACCTTAGATATAAATACAAACAATATTATGAATTTTGAACTACAAAATAATTCGCAAATATTCATGGTTTTGACGAATTTTTGTCAATATTTGAAATTCAAATGCTAATAAAAATTTAATTTGAATTTGCGGTGGACATTTTTTTTTGTGATAAAGATTGACAAATTCGTAAGGAATCTTGTATTAATTTTTCAAATCTTAGATTTAAAAAAAAAAATTTTTATGAATTTCTAGCTTAAAACAATTTGTGAATTTTTGTGGTTATTACGTTTTTTGTCAAAATTCAAAATTTGAATGCTTATAAAAAAAAATTGTGACTATGAATTTATTTTATTTTTCAACTGCTATTGTAACAATATGTTAAGAGCCTTGTATTAAATCTTCAATATTTTCTACCCACAAAATAAAAATGTTATCGATATTAATTTAAAAAAAACTAATCATGATCGAAAATTGCATATACCTATGAATAGTTAAACTTAAGTCAAAATTTTTAAAAATTTCATGGTGGATAGAATATAGGTACTTATATAAACATTCAGTGAAAATTTCATGTATCAATGGTCGTTCGTTTTAAAGTTACATCGAAAATCAAAATCGATTTTGTCGAAAACTGATTGTACGTAAAATTTCCTGTTTTTCCGTTAATTTTTAGTTTGTTTATCCCGATTATTTAGAAAAATATTAAGAATTTTTTACTTTTTATCCCCCAAAGTATCAACTAGATTCACTTTCTGGTTTAACAAGGTACTGAAGTTACAAGTCAAAGCAATTTTACTGCCCCAAAACGTAATGACAATCACAAAAAAAATATATTCATGGTTTTGACGAATTTTTGTCAATATTTGAACTTCAAATGCTAATAAAAAAAAATAATGCTTATGTATCCTTATAATTTTTTATTCACTTTAAGAATAACTTATGAGGAACTTTGTATTAAATTTTCAAGTATTTTGATAGGGCCAAAAAAATTTTATCGACACTTCAAAAAAAAATTTTCAGACAAATTGAAAATTTCAGTCATCTATAAATATCTCAAAAAAAGTCAAAATATTTTGAAAATTTAATCATGTAAAGAAAATACCAATCCTAATAACTGGTAAAATTTTCAAGTATCTAGGACTTATACTTTTTGAATAATAACAAATATTTAAAATCGTTTCAGGATAAATCGTTATCGTTACGCTATTTCGTAAAAATTTAAAATTCAAACGCACTTAAAATTTTTTCTATAATGATACTTCGAGTTTTCTCTATAGCTACTTGAAGGAAAACTTATGGAGAACTTAGTATTGTATTTTTAATCCTTAGTTATAAACGCAAAAAATTTCATGATTTTTCAACTTCAAAATTACTTGCAAATTTTCGCGTTTTCGACAGATTTCGTAAAATTTTGAACTATAAAAGCTTATTAAAAAAAATTGTGACTTACGATTTTTAATTTTTTTTAGCTACAATAAGAAAAACTCATAAGGAACTTTGTATTAAATTTTCAAGTTTTTTTGGTCGTCCAACATTTTTTTACCGACACTTCAAAAAAAAAATTCTCAAAAAAAGTGTAAATTTCAGTGGTCTATAAATAACTCAAAAAAAGTCAAAAATTTTTGAAAATTAAACTGTATATAGAAAACACTAACATAAACATTTGGTGAAAATTTCAAGTATTTAAAGTGATTATTTTTTGAATTACAACCATATAAAAAAATCGATTTGGTCGAATACTGATTTTGCGTAAAAATTCCCGTTTTTCTGTCATTTTTTTTTTTGTTTTTCTCGATTTTTTGAAAACAGTTGGAAAATGTTTACTTTTGACCTCTATAATGCACCAAGGATCTTCAATTTTACATCGGAAACCACCCCCAAAGTTTGAAATCGAAGCATTATTTCGACTAGTTATGCTGTACACAGACACAAAAAAAAAAAACACACATCATTGTAAAATCAATACATTCATCACTTCGTTCAGAATCTAAAAATTTAAGAATATCAATAGTAGTCAAATTAATTTGTTTTTATTTAAAAGAGTTATTTTCAATGAGTCGAAATATCTTAAATAATTTAAATAATGCTGAATGTTTTTAAGTAAAAGAAAGGTTTAGATACCTATAAAATAATTATCTTGCAGTATAGGTACATGTTATTCATATAACTATATAAGTAATATTTTGATAAACAAGCTATATAATATACACACGAATATTCAAACCACATCGTCGTACTGTGTTATATTTTTTATAAATAAACAAAAATATATGAGGCATCAATTTTCTAATTAATAATTATATTGTTTTCAATTTGACGCACATTAAACTAATTTCGTACCAAATTTTGAATAAGCTAAAAATTATTTTACTTTTCCTCATATGAAAGCTTCGCCTCCTCCCATCTTCCAAACACGTCTCACTACATTACAAAATCCTTATGTATAAGGTACTCCTCAAACCTATATAATATGGTTCTATGGAATCCAACTCTGACGGGGATAAGCCAAAGACTCTAACATAAACCGTATGTATCCAAACTTTTCAATCTAAATGCTTCCGGTAGATAACTAAAACACCTTTTTATGTATCGAATGGCACCCTCTACGGGGACCTCCATATTCCGATAGTTAAAAACGTCGCTAAAACTCTTTACAAACGTTTCCATCTCAAACTTTTAAATCACCGAAACCCTCTCATCCAAAACCTCTCCTCTCGAACAATCCTCACCGACGTTTAAAACGTAGTTGGTGCCGTGATCTGCAATAGTTGACTAGTTAACTAGTCCACTAATCACTACCATCCCGCAATGAAGTGCTATTATTGAATAGCTTCTTCGTTCAAGCCAACCATTACCTATTAGTAACCCCTCCATTGTGCTTATTGTAAATATTTCTCTTACAGATTGTACAGATTAAATAAATATGTTTAAAAAAAAACTTTTCCTCACCGCACAATATTCATTTCCTAAATTATGCATAAAAGAGCTTATATTTGTTTACATCGTCTTTGACTCTATATCACATGATCTTTGTTAATTTTCTCTTACATCATAGATAAGTACTAAATACTATGCTATGTCATCATCCACCACCACCTTCTCTCCTTTAGACTTTTGACAGTTTTCTTATTTTTTTAAACTATTCACCACACATAAAAATAAATGACACACAAACTAGACTAGTGCTTTTGCCGTTGTCACTAATCATGGTCAAATAAATTATCGGTTGAATTGCGTTAAATCATAATTTTAAAATATTAAGCATTTAGGAAGTATTTAACAGACAACGAGTCAACGACTAATACCACATCATAAGCGAAACAAACTAAAGACATTTTTCTGGGGGGGGAGGGGCTAAAATTGTATGAGCATCACAGACCCTGATGATTGATAGCTTAAACTAAAGTATGATTAAACAATATGGAGCTAATAAGCCACTCAAGCCGCTCCACCTACTAATTGCACTATACAACTAATTTCCAATTTAAATTTAAATTTAAAAAAATAAAATAAAAATAAAAATATTAAATTATTATTAAAATGTGGCCCCTATCACTAATATTTTCCATAACAATCAACTATATTAACAGTGTACTTGACTACTTGTACCTACGTGAGTATTGGTGCACGGTGCGGTGCACGTCTTGTCAAGTAATTCGCCAGTCGTGTAAACAACCTAATCGTACACTGACTGAATGTACAATTATTAGCGTATTTGAAAAGTACGCATCAGTTATGGGAATCCGGCTATATGTGCAATAAATAACTGCAAAAATAGTTTCGTTAATATTTTAATAAAATACAAATCTACATTATGATAACACATTTTCAAACGTAAAACTTGCAAAACAGTAACTCATTTATTAACAAGATATAACCACTGAACAGTAGGATTTTTTTTGTTTTTTATTCAACGACTAACCTCATTGTCTATTACTGTAATATTGTTTTTAAATTACTAATTAGTAATTATCTTTAGTGTAAAGTTACAATTAACGAGTTTTTAATTAGTTGACAGTTGCCAAATGTTTGATTTAAAGGATATATTTTTAAATAATTTCTCTTGCAGTACAATAAATATTTTTTTCATAGTTGTTATGTTTAACAAAATGCGTGTTATATCGAATTAAACCAGTAAATGTATTTTTTAATAGTAAATTATTTTGATACCTTTGTATGGGCACTTACAAGTAGTATCTACTACCTATTCAAAAAATGCACACACTATACACATTTACTTAATACGCCATATAATATGAATAATATATTGAAATGAAATCCACGTGTAATTGTTTTTTTTAATGAAATAATATAATAATCCATCGTATTATTTGGATTGAAAAATATTCAGGTCGCTTAATTCTGCGTTATCAAAACGAAAAAAAAAACATTCCTATATATTATAGGTATCAATATGCATTTAATTGATTTGGATAAAAGTACTCATCGTCATATTCGTCGCCATTTAACATCAATTACGCGGTATATCTTAAATACGAATACAAATAAATATATTTTTGAACTAGCTGAATAACCCGGCTTCGCCCGTGTACAGTTTTTTGTGTTACTTACTATTACTTTTATTTTATCAGTTTTTATATTTATTACTACTATATTATTATATATATGTAGATAGCACGTGCACTAGATGCATAGTATAATATACTCAGGAGATTTAGTATATTTAATCTATAAACTAGTTACTAGGTAGTCTATAATATAAAAAGGTAATGATATATAATATTATATATAGTTGAAACGTAATAGTGATGTGCAATTAATATATTCGAACTAAATGGCTATAATACGCATTATATATCTAGTGCGAGTCGTTAACGATCGTTTTATTCGACGACTGTGTGTTAGATTATGTGATACTGATTTCTTTAGACGACTGTGGCGGACCTTATATTATATTGTAATATATACACGCGCAATTAGGCTCCGGACTCGAAAATAGATAGTGGGCGGGAGAAAGACAGACGTGAGGTTAAATGCCGATTAGTCGAGTTTACGTTGTTAATTAATCGACCAGCTCCGAAGCGCCCCCTCTCCTCCACAGACAAACTGGCAGGGGCTGTTGTACCGCCGACGGCGTCCGGTTTTCTAAATTGTATTTAGTTTCTGAAATCACGTTATATATTATATATATAACTATATAAGTATAATGAACAATTTTACTATTAGTTATTAATTTATTACATAATAATATATTATTGTTGTTCATTTTATTCACACGCAGTGAAGGCTCGACGACATCGCCGCCGCGGCCGCAGTCATATTATAATTATTATATACAAGTAGGTACCACTACATATCAGGCCGCCAAAACAATAATAATTTGTAATTATTTCTCGACAAATCTGCAATAAATCGAAACAATTCCACAATAGGTGCATATGGTAAATCTAATCTTTTATAATTATGTATTTAATTGTCAACTTAAAAAAAATTATTTTTATTATTGGCCATATAAAATAAAACAGTCTTGGCAATAATAAGAGGTACAGTAGGTAAGTAATTTTGACTATATTATATAATTGTAAAAGGCGTTGGTAACATGATGTGACCCATTAAGTAATACATAAAAATCGACAATAATCTAACAGTGTAGCAAATTATTTGAATGCACAAAAATTACTTTTTTTTTCGAGTGTGTAATGAAAAAATATTATATATTATACAGCCAAAATAGGTATATAATGTAATAAAAATATTTTAATTTTTCAATGCACTCAAAATCTTTTCGCTTACCACCTCGGGTGTGGATTGCTATCCCTGACCTATAAGTTATAACCTTAGTAGTTTTTAATACTAAGGTATATTTACCTACTAGGTATATCCAATTAAAATATGATCTATTGATCGCTAAATCAGTGTTGTTTTTATTCAAACTTGTTTAAATATTATTAAATTGAATTAGCGAAAAACATAATAAACTTTAATTATGATGAAAATATTGGCTAACTATAAGACTTGACTTTTAAAATATGTTGCAACCAGATAACACCTTTCAAAATTTAAATCCTCCCTAATCTAATGGTCCATGTTAACTACTTTTATTTGTCACTAATTATCAAACTTACTCATTGTGCAAATAATATAAATATAGATTGTAGATTTATTTCAATAAAAAAAAGTATTTTTTTTTCGTATGGCGCTATGTCCTAGGCACAAAGTCCTAGTTCGGACGCCTATTTGGCAAAATTTCTATTGGGGCACCCGTAGGTTTCTGCCATGCCCCGGAGTGGGGGATGGCGCCACTTGTTCTCCGGACACCGTGACTTGCCCGGAGAAAAATGTCACCCGATGGTCGAGGATCGAAAACCCGGTCCGGCTGAGCCACAGCCGACGCGTCAGACCACTCGGCCACCTCCCCCCTCCCCCCTCCCCACCAAAAAAAGTATTAAAATATAAATAAAACATTTTAAGTAGTTCAAAAAGGCAATCGACCTATCCCAAAAATGTTGTGAGTATTTTCGGATACGTATATAATACCTATTATTAATGAGAAGATTGTAATATTTGCAGGTTTACTTGGAAATCAAGAATTTATAAAATATACTATAATCCAAATAATCTATATTTTCATTTTTATTGAATAATTGTTAAAATTTTTTTCACAAAACCATAATTATAATAATTACAAGGTGTACCTAATATATTATTATACACTAATTCAAACTTTAACGTATTAAATAAACTCTTAAATTATTTTAATATTTATGAATTATAAATCGAATAAAAATGAAAATAATTTAAAATACAATATACTGATTTTACGTGGATTAATGCCGACTGGCTTTAATTTATTACAATAATAACGTTTTCTTTGTGTAGGTATCTAATATGCATGCAATAGGTAGCCTATGACCTATAGCATATAGGTTATAAATGTATCCAATGGATACTATCCATTTTATTGTTTTAACTAACCATAATTATTCTATTGCGTTTTACGAGTCAAGTGTAGCTTTTATTGCTCAAGACGTGTTGATGTAAATCAACTGTTAACGATAATTGTCATTCAACACTAATACACAATAATATGATATAGGAAACTACTAAGTATCGTATAGGGTATATAATTGCTAATTAGTATTAAGTATAATTATCATAAAAAATAATAATTATATGCTGGTATTTATTGTAAACGCCGCTTGCATAGTTCACTATATAGTACCTACATAATATTATTATTACGTCTATATTCTAATTCAGCGGTTCCCAATCTTTTTAGCCGGCGGTGCCCATTTATTTGTACAAATTTTGTCAGGTGCCTTTCTGGGAATATCACGAAGAACGTGATAAAAATAAAGACTAGTTTTCATTCATAACTGATTTAAATAATTTTATTTAACATATTATTAACAAATTATAATTTTATAGTTGAAAGTAAAAAGAAAAAAATCTGCTTTAATAGTGAAAAACTGATAATATTAATGAGGTATTTGAGGCAGCTTATTTTTGGAAAGTTTGGCAATATTTTTATCTGTTTATGTCTAGTATTGAATTATTCGACACGTATTAGGAATACTATATTTAATATTAGATATACAGATAGTATGCTAAGTAGTTTTGTGCGTAAAACAATTTATTATCTTTTCAACTATAATACATTTTTAATATATAATTTATTAATTTTTTTCACTCTCGGATGAGCCATGGTGTCCCTTAGGGCACCGCGGTGCACAGGTTGGGAACCGCTGCTCTAATTTATTGTAATCGCCGCGCGTAACGACCCACCGGCGACGATTGCCTATATTAGGTTTGTTTTTTTTTTTCATGATTATTTATTGCGACGGCGCGTGGTGATTTGAAATTATTTAGTACTTGTGAATTAACTGTTACAACTTGCCGTGTATAACAATACAAATTATTATTGTTTTACTAAGCGTGCAGACAATATTGACAACCGTAACTGTTATACTATAACTACATATATATATATTATTTATATTTATATACAAAGCGCAGTAATAAAACTATTTAAAAGTGTTTAAGTGTAAAGCACCTGCTTTGCTCACACTCTATGGGTACTGGCAGGTATACCGTGACACCGACGACGACGTCACCTGCACCACTTGTTTTTTTTTCACTTACCATACCTAATTTGTTACTACAGCTCGCGTTTTCGTATGCTTTAGTTGTAAAATGTCCTTATAATGATATTATTATACCTCATCGTTGTCTTGTTTTAATTTTTGATCAAATCATTTTTTATATGGCCACTTGGCACTTACCATGCCTAATGCCTATAGTACTGGTAAATTAAAATACTGTAGTACTGTAGTGTGTTTAGTAGGTATAATCCGATATTTCATTAATCGATGTATTCCAGACGGCTGACAGTAGGTAATCGATTAAACCGTTTAAAAATATTCAATTTTGACATAAATACCGCTATAATATAATATTACGTAGCAATAAATAATATGCTCATTGACGTGCAGACTGGACATCGAAACGGGAGCGTCGGAACGAATCGTCATGGCCTACGAATGTGGAGATAAATTTTAGATATGTTTGCTTATACTCAGTGGCTTCTATAAGGCGAAGTAGCCGTTGTCCATCTCACTTGAGAATTTTTTTAACTCTATGTCTGTATATAATTTAATATCGCGTATAATGTACATTACATATCATATTATATAGTTAAGAAAATATTTCTAGAATAAAATGATCTATTATTATTTACCCAGTAATATAAGTAATAAGTATGCAATAAATTAAAACATATAAAAAGGGTATACCAAAATAAGTAAACTAAACCCACTATACAATTTGTCCTAAAATTTCGATCTTAGGAATCTTATCCTGTGGCCGCACTTGTGCCTATTAACCCTATTGCCAATAATCTATTCCACAAAAAACAAAATGTTCAACTTTTTTTCTCTGTCCGCGACGGCGCGATCAGAACCTGATAATTACGTTGTGTTGAGTCACACGCTTCACACTCCTAACTTCCCGATGTTATTCGATTGATAAAAAGCAAACAGGCCCATTAACTTGGAATTATAAGATAATTAAAGCACCCATATTTAAATAATGAAATATTTAGTTTTTAATTTTCATAACAAGTGACATTTCGGTACATGGCTATACATACCTCCATAATACCATTACATTTTCATATTGTTCTACGGTGGCGCCGAACTCAATTTTTATAGGTAGGGCAAAGTACAAAAATTAATACTCACCCCATCCAGAAACACCTAACTAAATCGGGTATTCGCATCGGTTTTTGATATTCAGGAATATTTATATTTGATTTCTCCTTATATGAATATTATTTTTATACATCACAATCGTAACCTATTCTCACCCACAACCATCCCAACCACCTACGGTCCACCCCTCACCCCCACTTTCACATGTCGAGCGGTCGCCCTAGCTGAACATAAGATTGGGCGCCACTGTTATTTTTCTAATGAGTAGTAATATAGCCAATGGGCATCCTATCGGCATTCTAATGAATGGCGGACGAATTCCCCCTGGACATTTTCCCCCCAACTGTTTTTGGTGTAGTAGAACATATTCCCTCCAATATATTTTCGATGTGGAAATTTCCCCCCCTTTTTTTAAAGTTTACTATTTAATAAGGAATTATTTTTTTCAATAAAATATTATTTTTTTTTTTTTCATAAATATAATAATCAACTATACTATAATTAAATAATTACTTATTATAGTAGATATATATTTTTGATAAATTCAACTACTTAAAACAATAAAATAATAGTAATAATTTTAACGTTTTATTATGTTCATGAAAAAAAAAAAATGTAGTCATTTTTATTAGTTATTAGTAATAACTTATTACTTATCGATTATATTTTATGTAAATACCTACCTATATAAAATTGCATTTGCAATTATTATTTATTATTTTTATGAAAATATATTGGAGGTAAATAAATGTCGGGAGGAAATTGTCCGGTTACCCATTCTAACATAGGTAGGTACATCGTTTTATCATGATATTTGAGTTTTATATACACAAACAGAGGCAACCCCTTGTTATAGCCCACGAGGTGTGTAAAAAGCGAAGCGGAGCACCGTGAAATTTGTCTCACCAAAACTTACACACCCCCTCGGCGTTCCTCGGGCTTTACGACTGGCTGTCATAAAAAAATAAATTATAACTAATAATAACGACGAACGACGATATAATAATAATAAACGATAGCGGTTTATTTTTTTATTTTTTTTAATTAAATTTCCCACACCGCCGCGCTACCGCTTATAATAACATAACCCGGTGGTGTGTATAGTAATTATAGGCCAAGGTCAGCGGCGGCGGCTTCGGTTAATTCGTTGGAAACGCTAACGAGTATCCGCGACCGCGCCTCGGCCGTCGCCGTGATTATAATTAAATTACAAAATATTACTACAAGGTACCCGGGCGGCGCGCGCGATATTATGATTATTATTTCGTTTATTATATTATGGTAATGAAGGACGCCGCCGGCGGCAGCGACGACAACGACGACGACGAAGAAGACGAAGAAGACGAAGAAGACGAAGAAGACGAAGAAGACGACGACGACGACGGATAACTAGTTTCTATACGCGCGCATCGTGCACCTACGTTATAATAATATTATATAGGTTGTCTGAGTATATATTATGTTATTATAGGTAAATAATATTATTATATCGCAATGCAAGTACCTACTGTTATTACCTATTAGACGGTTAATTTTTTTCCTCCTCTTGTGTATAGGTTAGGTGCACCCCTCCGCCTACTCGTTCGCTACTAATTTTTCCATTATTATTCTCGTCGTCATTACCCCGTCGTCCACCACCGCCACCACCGAGTTTGGTTAATGAAATTCTCCGGCGTACGAAATTGGGCGTAGTCCGCCGCCGCCGCTCATCGGCATGGTGTATAATATTTTAATCTTGGCACTGGAATGGAATATTCGGTATTTAGATATAATATATTATACCCAAAATAGGCATACATATTATACAGTATATATGGGTACAATATAGATTACTCTCGCATACTAACCGGACGACGGGTCACTAATCACTGAAAATCATAATTATTATTGTACGTTTTGTACGGATTGTATATTATAGGTATGGAAATTACAGAGTTCGTAAGTAGCTGGCGAACCCGGCAAGCGTATTCATTTTTAAGACGCGGGCAAGATGAAATTTATTTGGTTTAAACGTATACCATCCCCCGTACCAGTGGCTGTTATTCGGGAGGCAAGAGTCTGGATAACGATAAGTGCACGATTGCCACCAAATCACAAAATAAAAACGATTCCAAAAACATTTATGCCCACAAACCTTTTTCATAACCCACTCGTGCACAGTATACCAGTGATTCACAAACTATGGTACACACGTACCATTAGTTGTATGTGGGGATTGTTGTACAGACAATTAATAAACAAATATTTTAACGGAATCTAATATTGTTTATGTTTTGTGTAAACCGATACTAAATACTGTTGAATGTTAATACCTAAATTATTATTTGTATTCATTATATCATTATTAAAAATGTATTGAAATTTCGAAAAGTTTTATTTTTAACCATAAGTAGTACTTGTGTGGTGCCTACGAGAAAATAAAAGTTTACGAACCTTTACAGAACTTATAAAATATTATACCAGTTGTGAGTATATTCTGTTAAATGTATACGCTCATTGTATTGATATCAATCATTTTTATTTCTAAAATACATTTATTTACTTATTTGTTTTTTTTTTTGACTTATCCTGGGTGACTCATTATTCCCTAGCCGAAACCATTGATGTCATGAGTTATGAGTATAAAATTTGGACTGTAGTTTTGTTTTGTGATGTAGACATCCACGATGAGTATAAAATTTAGTCAATAGATTCATTTTATGATGCAAAAACCCCCTAAGAAATCATTTTTTGAAATTAAACTTCTACTGGGGTTAAAAGGGTATACATATAATATTAAGAAGAAAAATTTCTGTTTGTTCGGTTTAATCTCTGAGACGACTGAACCGATTTAAAATTCTTTCCATCAGAAATATGCTAGGTATATTATATCTTGATAAGTGTTACTTAATTTTTTAATTGCAAAATTGAAAATTATAGAAATAATAATAATAAATATAAATATATTTTTGTTTATTATAGGGTTGGTATTGGTCATATAATTTAGTGTCGATGAATAAAAAATGAGCAATTTGTTAGATACCAATTTTAAAAATCTTTTCACCTTTACAAAGCTAAAAATACAATGATTGAATATAATTTTAATCCTGTATTTTATATGACTGTGTTAGAAATCTTTAATGGAAATAAAAATAGAATAAATCCACGTGAATTTGTTGCGGGAAGTTTTAAAAATGATTATCCGGGTATTAAACGACAAATTAAACACAATTTTTGAACCATATAGTCTTGGTATTTTTAACGGGCAACAAAGTGCACGGAGATCAGCTAGTAAAATATAAAATCGGTCGTTGCACTATCGGCTTACGAGTAGCGCACGCGTGCATTACTCACAAGCGATTAACCACCGCTGCATTCTAAATCTCTACTGATCATACACGCACAAATATATGATATAATATAATGTATATAATAGACCACCTAATCATCTTTGGCCATTATATTATGGCGTGAGGCGACACCGCTATTTAAAACTATATTTATAAAAAAATATCTCTCCGTGCCTATACCTATAGTTCTGGCCGTCCAACAACGATGATAATTAGCCACTGGTAGGATTGATATGAATATACATTATGATGACGATGACTAGTTAAGTAATGTATTGTATAGGGTGCAATTACAGCTCATTGTCTCATTTTAAGATCAATTTGAATATCTTCAAAACATTTAGTATAGACAAACTCGCTGTATAATATAAATCTAGTTTATTCACCATACTAAATACGAAGTACAGATTAACATTAATCACATAATACACTTTTAATATCGATTAATGAATTGTGTATACAATTTTAAAATGCATTCAGTTATAGAAAAAACGTATATTTTGTAGTATTGCAGAGTAATGTCTAAACAATAAACATTAACTTTTTTAATATTGAGCCAAGTCAATATATTTTTACGTCTTAACAAACTCGGTGAGTTAAAGTCATTATATGTATATTATCTATTAGCTTGCAATTTGTGATTTTGATCTCATGTTCACTTAACTCGGTTTCACTTGAGATAATTATTTTGAATTATCAGTCTTTCAGTATAATATTATGTAAAATGTATTGCATATACCTATTATACCATTTATACCTTGATAATTGTATTAATTTTTTTGTTATAATCGTCTTCTTTTGCAGAAATAATAATAAAAATATTGTGTATGTAGTTTTAAAATACATAAATTATAGGCGCTGAGACAAGCGATGGGATTTATTATCCATATATGATATGATATGATACCTATTTAACTATATTAATACAATATACGTAAAATCATGTAGGTTACATACATTTTCTACCTACATATTGTAAACAACTAAGGACAGCTTCACTCTAACACTATACGACTTGCTGATCAGCAGCCCCCACCTCAAGTGTAATAAATACTTTTGAGAGACCTATAAATTATTATTTAATATATATAACGAGTATTCTTATCAGTATTTCAAAATTTCAAATTACAAATCCGTTTCAACGGGTCCCTGAAATAACTGGGTGGGTACCAAGTCCAGCAGCCCCTCTCTTGTGGGGTCCCGCTGATAATATACTCGTAGTATTATTAAGTGCTTATGTATACCAGGATACCTATATAACAACTAATATATACATGTATGGTGTATGTAGTTAGCGAGTGGGTCGGCAATGCAGGTATACGTATGTCGTGTACACAACCGCAACAATATTAATAATTGAATATTTATTGTACTTAAGTACTACGCGCACAGTCGGGTACGTATTACAATAATTATCGTTGTTATTTAATGATGTTTAGTAATCGCAGGCTCGCGCACACATTTATATAGTACTATTATTATTATCATCTACTACTATTTATGTACTACACACTGTATTTTCGTCGTCGTTAATATTAATCATCGTCTAAATTACATTTGCCCGCGGCGGACTCATATACCTACGTTATGTAGTACCGATGATGGACATCGAACGGACGTCGGCGGATTTCGACCAGAATAAGGTACCTATCTCGACCTCGGGGTGGGGGAAGGGACGTGTAGAGAGCGTGATCGACGGAAAGAGAGAAATAATGCATTTGTGCGAGAGAGAGGTGGAGGAGTGACTGACGGATCGACGTAGTTAGGAGAGATGGAGCAATCGATAGAAAGAGAGGGACACATGGACTGGCAGACCTGCATGGAGATACGTGCAGAGAGGAAGAGTGAGCGAGAGGCCGACCGCAGCTAACTAACCGACTAACTAAATCGATTAGCGGGCGCGCGCGAGAGAGCTGCTGCCGCGGCCGCTGCAACCGATCCGTCGCTCGTATAATAATATCCATGATGATAATATCGTTGCCGCTGCTGATACCCGCTCGCGCGCGCGCGTTCATGTCTCTTATCGTATAAGAATAATAATAATAATATAATAGTTATTAACTCTCGAGTCCGGCAGCGGCGGAATTAAATATAAATTACACACGTACGGGCCGGCATATTAGGTATATACGTGATATTATGACGCGTATGTGTGTGTACGTGCGTGGTGTGAGTGTGTTTGTGTGTGTGTATTTTATACCTATATACACGGGTAATAACGTGGATATGATATAGCAACAGTATACTTACACCTATATGTATATTATATTATGTGTGCTGCGGTAGGAGCGGGCGGCGAGAAAAAATATTATTAAATTCGATTAATATTTAATAACCGCCGACCGCGAGACGTTTGAGTGCGCGTGCGTGTGTGCGATCAAGTTGTGTGTAGTTTATTAATATACAGCTGCAACGAAAACAACTACTGTAGATTATAATTTATAATAACATTACCAGCAGAGAGGACGACGGCCGATCAAAACTGTCTGTCTGTATAAATATGTCAAAATATATTATAATAGGTATATAATATAAAGAATATTTCATATTTATCATTATTATTATTATTTTAATGATCATATTATTTGGCATCAACATCAAAGGCCATAAGTCACAATTAGTATACACATTTTTTTTTTTTTAGATTTTTCTATATTCATTGGATTTTTCTAAGACTTTGAGAACCCGTGCGATGGTGGTAGTGTCCGGTCCGTGAGCTGCATCTAACGTGATGGGTACGTTTGAATTTCTTCGTTCATCCGTTAATTGGCAGCATTCAGTGATTATGTGGCAGATGTTAGTTCAGTTGGCTGTGTCTACTATCTTTTTGAGATTTGGTTTGACTGAATGTTGGATTATTGCACCGTAGTCCATTTTAGCTCTAAAGAGATGTCTGTGTATTCACAGATATTGTGTTCTGTGGCTTCGTCACCTCCCCAAGTGGTGTGCCTTAGCGTTTTCATAATGTTCAGATTTCCTGTCAATAGTATTTTTAGGTGTTATATTGTGTTTTTGTTTCGGGATGGAGTTGTCATTTAGTTGGACGTTGATGTAATTTTGGTCTTTCTTGTTGGTGAATATTATGCATTGGGATTTTTGGCTAGAGACTTAAAAAGCAGATTGTATTGCTTATTTTGCTATGTTATTGGCTGTGTCTTTTAAGAAGTGTGGTACTTTACTGAGATTCTATAGCAGCTTTATGATATTGAGACATATTATTATGATAATTTTATTGTACTAAAGAAAATATTTGAAAACCAACAGTCAATAGAAAGATTTTTACTATATACGATCATTCTCAGTGAGATTCATTATTCTTCAAAATATACACAAAATAATAAAAATAATATACTTTTGTCGTAGGCTCAGATCATCTACAACGAATAATTAATCATTACTCATTAGACATTATCTGTGCTATTTCTCTTTGGTTTGTTACACCTTCAACAGTTGCGACCATATACAATATACATGAATACTTAATTAATTAAGTAAATTATTCATTGATCCCTGTGAATAAAACGCAATAATCAGACAATTGGTCCCTTGTCATAATTTTAAACACAGAAAATTAGCATAATATAATTCATTCTGCGAGATATTCAGTTAAATCTATACAATTACTCAATTACATCAAAAACAGGTTAGGAAAGCTCACTCTTCGAGCTTGCTAAATTCCCGATTTCTTAACGTATTTTAATGCAACTCATTAAACTTTTTTGTATTTAGAGCAATTAATGTATTGCAGAACAAAGGACATATAAATGAAAGATAATATTATTGATTATAGAAATAGTATTCGTAGAAATTCGTTATCATAATTCTTATGTATTGGCAAGTCATATCGGAGGGGCGGGGGAAGGTAAATATTTATATCGTTGTTTATAAAACTTATCATTATCCAAATACTAATGGGCTATTCAACATTTTTGTTATTCATTCACCAATTTAAATATTTCTAAATTAAATATTAAATATTGTGACTTATAGAATTATTTTAAATTTTTTGAAATTAGTAATTATGGAAAGGAGTTATGGTGGGAAGGGAGAAAGTTGTATACTTACAACCTTGCCTTTTAGATTATTTAGACTAATTTATATTTTTGGGTATAGGTAGCTAGGTATCACATTTTTATATTTTACTTTAGGGCCCCCAAGTGTTTAGTTGTGTCACCAATTTTAATACCTACTATTGATATTATCTCCACGTGTGATTATGGTACAATAAAAATTGGTCGATCAATAAGGTTCTAAACAATGACAAGTTAACTAATAAATAATAATTTGTCATATAAAATCAATCCTCATAAGTAAATTATTAGTCCTAATTATGAATAAAACGCTTAAATCGTTGTGTGACTGGTGGATATACTTGACATCATTGGCATCTTGAGAGAGAGGAAAGCAAATTTCATATTTAAAAAAAAAACTGGAGACATAAAAAAAATGTATGTACTCATAAGTTATAATGATAGAAATATAGAAATTAAAAACACAATGGTCCATAGTAGAGTGGGACGATTGCAGGTGAATGGCTATGGCTGAATGGCTGACTACAAAATAAATGTAGCCTACTGTGATGAAATATGCGAAGCATCCGTCACAGTCTTCTGGTTGATGAGATACATGTGTATCACACTATATTCTATAAACACAGCGATTGCTTAAAAATCGAATAGGAATTTTAATTTTTAATTTTTATAAATTCTTTAGTATATTTTTTGTGTATACGCACTAAAAATGTTTGTCATGTTCAAATGGGTTTTAATTTGTGAACTAGACGATCCGTGCTAATGCTAAATGTGTAGACAATTATAACAATTATGACACATACGTCGCACACTGTAGTTTTAGTTATACTAGAGTACGCCTGTTGAAAACTGCATTGTTATATTTTATAAGCACCTATGAGAATTGAAAGTTCAAGTACAGTATCTACAGATTTATGAAATGTATTTCATTATTCATAAACTAGATTTTTTATATAGAAATAGAACTGTGTACTGCACGATAGTTAGTTGAAAATCAATTTTCAACTATAGTAAGTAATTGTGATAGAAAAGTGAATCTATTATAGTTAGTGTATTCAAGAGATCAAAAAATGTTCAGTTATTTTTAAAAGCGTCGGAGTAAAATAAAATAATATCGATAAAAAATAGTTCAAATATATTAAAAGAAGATATGTGCATGATGTTAATTTAAATACAATTCCTTTATAATAACAGTTATATTAGATTGTTAAATGTATATACTATTAAATCGACTGAACAGGGTAAGACTAACGTGATTAATAAAATGTACATACATGTTATATTCCTTATATCTTTGTTTGCAACTACTGTTAATACTACCAAAGGATAAATGTATTTATTTTTGAACCATACTCATTAAGGTATAAGGTCTTAAGTTTCTAAATATTATAGCATTAAATGTTTTCATAGTACAATTTGAATTGGATAACATTTTACAGTTAATAATTCTTTCGTTTTGCATTAAATTTCATCTGATTCTAATAATGATGAAACTAAACTTCATATTTAAATGGTGTGTATATGACTGAAATATTTTGTTATTTTTTTGTTTTATAGACATTCATAAATAGTTGAATTATAATAATCTTATTAAAACCAGAATTTATAAATGTGACTACCTATAGAAGGTAAGATTTAATAATATTAATGCTTAATGTTTATTATTCACCTACGTGTAATATTATGTGAATACCTAATTAAGATTCATGAATACAAATTTGTGAATTGTGAATTTTAATAAAGTGTCCATTGAAAGCATAAAAATAAACCTGTTGATCTAATTAATAAATATCAAAAATTTGTTTGAGTTGTAACTTGAACTTGTACTACTGTAATAGTATTAAACTATAAAATCCAATCTGTATAATATAATATATAACTACCTATATAATATAATATCCGGGATCACGAAGTCGTTCGTTGATTGCTAATTATTATTATGTAAAATATTAAAAATAAATAGTGAAAGATAGAATACTGGAAACCTGCATTGTAATGTAACTATTTATTTTTTTTTTGTCAGTTGGAGTGGGAACTGTCAATTGTGAAAAAATAAACATGTTTTAAATTATTTAATAGGTTTGTAACTTAATTATTTAGTTTATATAAGTACCTGTACAAATGTAAAATATTTTAATATTTAAAATCATTGTAAGTAACTGAGACACGACGTCTATTTAGTGTATATATTAGGTATACCTATAGATATATATTATAATATCTAATACAATCGTATATTGATTACCATCGTACAATTTGATAATGATAAATGTTGTATATGCTTTAATTTACCGATTATTGATTAGACAATATTATGCCAGTCGTGATCTACGGGTGGTCTGATACAGTGATACGTAATACCATTATATTTTCAAAAATGATACCATTGAACAACATCAAACGTGACGCGTCTTATAAAATAACTAATGAGAATATAAAAAACTACTAGTTACTATGATATTAAGTATCTATTAGTAAAAACAACGTATTGAGACGAGCTTTTAACCCCTTAAGGGCCTATGCAGTGCGCACACTATAAATAATACACCTCAGTCCTCAAGGTCCTAATACGTCGTCCGTCGTCCGACCTTATCGCTACCGCCAATAACTTTACATACCTAGCATTTCGTTAAAAATTATCATTATGATAATCACTACCTAGTAATAAGTACTAGCGGCCTGCGAAAAAAAAAATAATTTGAACGCCAATTAATTCTGAATCAAATATGCAATGGAATTAAAACGATGACAAATAATTAATGCGTAGATTGTAGGTAATTTAACGACTTATTGGTCAATGCTGTATTGTATATTATGTATTGTTTTATATATGATACATGGTGTACGGTTTATGGTAATGACACTACAAGCATATTAATTCCATTAGTACCTCCATTTATGGTAATATTACTATTATTATAATTTATTTATAATCAAATGTAATCAGTGGTCCGATTAAAGCATTTAGGTACCTACCTATTAATTATTGGGTTTCTGAATTGGTGTATACCTAACTGAAATAACTAATTAAGAAATATATTAAGTTAATACGTATATGAAGGTACATAAAATATAACAACTATCAACAATAATGTAGTTTAACGATTAAACTACGCCTACATTTTCTTTTAAGATAATTAGTAATTTTCTAATCTATCAACATTATAAATAAACCTACACATTATAATTAAATCTACTGATAAATGTGATAAAAAATACAAGTTATAAAATACTTCAACTTTCATACTCAGCAATGCCTATAACACCAAAAATTAACGATTTATTTGTATCAGGTGGTCTATATTAAACCATACATTATACACATTTAGATTATTTTGTAACCTTACTTTCTGAACGACTCTTATACGAGTATATTCGGTGATTAATAAAAATTTTTAATATCAAACAATTTGTTCATTGGTATTTAGTAAATAAATCATAAATATAAATCCAATGACTTATTTGACCACGTGGTGCAACTGGTGCAAGGCTAAGTAACAACTAATAGGTAATAATATTATAATATAGCATGTATTATTATTATTAATATAATAATAGACAATCGTATAATATACTTGTATAAGTCAGTAGAACGTAAAACAGACTATATAATTATGTGCACATTTTTCTAAAATTAAAATATATTTTCATTATTCGAAATAAAACATTATAAATCATCTTAACTTTGTTAGTTTTTATTAACAACCATCTACCATCAGCGACATTGGGTTACAATTTTGGATTATTATTTACATCGACATATTTATAAAGTGTCATTATTTTGTTTTTGAAGTTCTGCATTTGTGATGAACTTGAAGGAGTCTGAGAGCGATGATCTGTTGTGGCCGAGTGATTCCGATAAATGTTCTTATTGAAGGTTTGATGCCAATCTTCGTATATTCGACATTCAGTCATTATGTGTTTAATTGTTAGATCGGTACCACGTGTTGGACATATTGGGGGATCATTTTTACTCGTTAGATGTCTATGAAAGCCTGTGAGTGATTTGTGTGTGCCCGATCCGTAGTCTAGATATGATATCTTCGAACTTCCTAGGAAGGTATGTGGGATGTGGCCATAAGAACATATCTTGTTTTATTTCGTGGAGCTTCGTGCGTACGTTTCGTTTGCCTGCACATATTGGTACAGTGCAATTTTATTGTGGGTTTTGAATCTTGTTTGGTTACGAGTTGAACTGCTGTTGCTAAAGGGGTTAGTAATTGTATATTTTTCTGCTCTATCGGCCATCTCATTTTCGATAATACCCGAATGACCAAGTATCCAAAATCATAATCATATGATAACAAGTTTTGTTGTAAATATAAATTTATTCCCATTTATTAAAAGAAATTATGAACAGGTACCTAATAATAAATAATTAATATTAACTGTTAAACAATAATAATGAATATTACTGCAGACTGCAGTTATATTTAATAAGAAAGATTATTGAAAAAAATCATTAAATTTGATTGAAAAATCTAATGTATTGCATTTAAAATTACATGTAAATCATAAAATCAATATGGGATAACAGGCAATATGTATAGTACTCAATACTTTTATGATCAATCATCAATGAAATAAATATAATAGTAGCATTATAATAAGTCTTTAAAATATATTTTTGTGCTGTGCATGTCATATTTTCAAGATTTTTTATGTGGTATTGATGTAATAGTTATAGTTTGTAGTGTATTTTACTAGTACATTGTTTTAATTTTTATAGCGCAAATTAATTTGCATTTCCTTATTTTTTTCATGGTGTCAAATTTCCAGTCCTACAAATAAGACGTACCTAACTCATATATAATTATCAACATAGATCATAAACAGCGTGATTTTTTAAGCATACTCGTCCTATTTTTATGCTCAAGTTATACATAGGTGCATCAAAATTCTGATTTTCGTCATTATTAAATATACCTATACTCGAAGCCTATATTTTCGATTCTTTGAGATTCTTGTACCACTTAAGGATGATCCTGTGACAAAACAAATTTCCGTTTTTCAAATAAGAACTGCGAAAAAAAAATCTCACTGTATAATGTACATGCGATAACGTGATACTAAGTTATAGTTAGGACGGTAAAACGCAATTAGCGATATTTAATTATTTTTCTTCTTAAGTCCCTACAGCCACCGCAACCCGTAATTTCATGATGCGTAGAGGGGTTAATGCCGTAGCCCGTACCACTTACAGATATAGTGATACGACAGTTGAGAATACAGTATAATATACAAATAGGTGCCTAGTACAATAATGCACTCGACAAAGGAAGTAGTGTGATGTAGGTGGGAGGAACAAAAACGAACAATGACGAGCAGCGAGAGATAATAGATAATGTAATTAATTTAAATTCTAGAAGGTAATTAATTTAATTAAAAAAAAAAATGTTTAATTTTGTTGCTATCATTATAATTGTAATAAAGCGTGCAAATTGTATTACAGTACGTGTGTGTGTGTTTGTGTGAGCACTCGGTTAGGGAAATTATCCGACGAAGGCGAGGCGACGCATTGTAGCGTCATTGTGGGGCGCTCAAGGCCGCCGTGGCCGTCGAAACGTTGTCGGGTATTTTTTCTAGCTATATATTCTCCGGTCGGACGAAAAACGTAATTAATTAATTAATTGACTAATTAGCCGACTGTACACTAAAATTACCGTCGAGACGACGATGACGACAACAAAGACGACGGTCAACATTATTACAGCGATTGTATACGACTTTCAAGGATTCGCGTCCTGCGTGTAGACATTATAATAATATATACCGGAAGTTCGTAGGTATCTAAGGTTTCGGAGCAGTTTTTCCGACTGGACGCGCCGCCGAACAAATTATACTACTCAAATGGACCTGCTGCTGTATCATAAGTTTTAACAGTCTGCCGGATGATATATTTTTCCCGTCGAACAGCATATAATAATATTATAATGTACACAACGCGTCACCGCGGACAACACCGAATCTCGCGGTACAAAAAAAAAAAAAAAAACGTTTCTGATGAATAGAAAATTAATCGAGTATACAGGTACGCGTGTACGCTTATCCATATAAGATGGATTTAATCGAGGCACCTATTATCAGAATACCTATAAAGGGTACCGCCGCACGTGCGTGGTGCACTGGTTCGCGTCTGCAGTGTACAGCATAATATGAAATTAATCGAGTGTTAGAATATCTCTGGCACCTTTAATATTGTATATTATTAATAGTAAATTATATCTATTTGTAAGTAGGTAACCTAAATTACATTAATATATAAATTAAATATTGTTGCAATATAGATTTAGAGCCAGCTGGAACGGTGCGAATCTCGACGGTCTCGACCACGTTCATTATACCCACAAATATTGTGTTTTTTACAATTTTTACGAAAACGTTTAACTTTTGCCACTTAAAGGGATAAAATAATGCGCTTTCAGTATGATTTTCGTAAGAACCGCAGATGACTATATATTTTCATGTATAGCAGAGTATGGACTGTATTTTTTCCTCTAGTTCTGGTATAGTAATAGAAACATCACATAATGCATTGTATACAATTAGACATAAATATTCTTAATATATTTTAGCAAATCAATAATTAGCAATAGTGAGAGCTATTCAAGTTCAAAGGCATAAAAGTTTAAATTGTAAGGAAAATTACAATTATATAAATATACAGTTATCATGTTTTTTAAATTCTTACGAATTGCCTAATAACGTTCTCATAGGTTGGGCGCACACTAAAATAGTATACCGCCGTTGTAGTGCGAAAGTGACAGTCAGGTTATTGCATTTTTTTTTTCTCTGCATTAGCACCTTACTCAATAAGTATACTCGGTTATTAATATTCTTAGGTATGTTTGATATAATTAATTAAACCAATCGTATAGCACAAACCGAAAAAACCTAACCGAAAACACGAATATTATAGTTCAAAGAAAAGTTTAATTATTAAACTATGGGACTCTTCGTCATAATAATGTATACATCATAATATAATATTGCGTTGCGCCGTGTACAAATGTCCACAAAGACACGTGTGACAATAATATTATTAGATCATCGTCACGGAAACAGAAACCTCGTCGGTAGGTAGGTACATTTCAAAGATGTACGCACAACATTTTTTAGATCTTCAAATGAATGAAAACCAACGTGTCGGTGTACAACAAAAACATTATGTATGTACGTGTCCATATAAGAGGAAATAGAAAAAGATTAAGACGTACACGTTTAAAACAGCATAAACTGGGATTATATTTTTCCCGGTCGACGATAGAAAACAAATTCACACTGTATAATAAATGAGTGTAAAACGCTATATTAGAACACAATAACAACATATACTTATATAATATTATGTTATTCGAAAAATGAGAAACAAACTGGATTAGCGGTCGACTGCACTGCTAACTACCGGCGGCGGCGTGGTCATATACGTGCATTGGCTGTACGTAACGCGGAGAAAATAATAATAATAATAAAAAATAATTATAATTATATTAAAATACGCGATAATAACATGGTAAATTTAATTAAAACTACTCGACCGACTGGCCGACGACGACGGCGCGCTTATAATCTCATCGCGACCGTTGTATTCTGACGATGTTGCCTACGTGTACATATTTTATAAAATACAGGTAGGGTATAGGCACCGCAGCAGCACAGTCCGAGCACGTCGATTATTACAATATTATGGTAAATTTAATTAAACTATATTATAAGTTATAACCCGCGTGCGCCAGCCGTAATCTCTCACGCCAACGCTGATGATTTTTTTTTTAATTGACTTTATCTCGTCGTCGTATAATACGCGTACACCCCATATATAATATATATTTATTATTTAGTCATATATCTTCGTATCGTCGTAATAATATTATTTTATTATTATTATTATTTTAATAACGTGTTCGACGTGCACGGAAATAACATTTTTTACATATTATTTTTATATCATACAATATACATATTATATTATAACATAGGTGCCTAATAATATTATCTGCAAGTACGTTGTATTATGTTTATACATAATATTATCTACGAGCACTGTATCAGCGCAGTGATAATTATTTTAATATGACGGAGGGGGTGCCTCATCGTCATCATCGTCTCCAGACTCCAGATACACTGGGCAGCATGCTTTTCGTTATTCCGTATAATAATAGTTGACTATAATAATAATTATAATAATTATATAGGTAATATAATAAGAAAACAAATCATCACATATCACATTTACGCTTCGACCAAATAACAGCCCCTCGGTTACTGTTAATTACGAAACTATCCCTACTCCCTAGAGAAAGTTCAGTAAAATATCTATAGGTCACTTACATCAAAACGAAAAGAAAATCAATGAAACTAAAACTACATAAATTTCGTCAACTTAAAAATAATATTAATTCGTCCTGCATACGATATTCAAATCTGGGGCTCAACCAAAAACTCAAACCTAAATCTTCTCCAAACCTTTCAGTCGATTAGTCTCTGTCTTCTGACAAATGCACCTTGGTATGTTAGTGATCATACAGTTCATAAAGACCTGAACATTCAAACTCTTCACACCCTCGCTTCAACACACTATAAAAAATTTCATCCTATAAAACAAATATGAAATAATAATCATCCAAACCGGCTAATTTCAAACCTCTCCTCTAAGACTCTCCCGGATAACCCTCCCCGTCGACTAAAACGAAATTGGCCTCGTGATTTACTTCACTAAATAAAAAAAAATATCCAGTTTGAAGTAGTGTCAATGGACGCACCCTTCACTCAAGCCTCCAAACCTTGTAAAAAAAATTTCAAATTTACTTATTGTTTTATTATATTACAGATTATAAATACATTTATTTATATAAAAAAAAAAAAAAGGTAATATAATTTATGTTACGTTAATATTCTATACAACTGTAACATTAATATCATGAATATTATTATGCATACATTTAATATAGATTCTTACGTTCCTAAAAATATACACGGTATACTCGTACGCACCTAATAAACGATCGACGCAGGCGCATTTAAAGAGCGCGGGTTTTGTCGGCGAATCCCCCGATGCACGCATGCGGAAACTACGCACTATATTATAGATATTATTATTATTAATCATTATTAAAATTATCTACGGACAGAGCACTGATGGGAGCCAGATGTTATACGCACTTAAACACCCAAATACCCAATGCGTGCGAGTGTAAATTTAAACGACGACCCATACCGATATGGGTTATGGTTATCGACACATATCCGGTTGACCACTATAACATTAACATAATATTGTAATAGACCTAATAATGGCTAATAAGATAATGCAATGATTAATAGGCGTATATTTCGTGTCACGAAAATGGTAAAAATATAGATTAGACAAATGGACAGAACAAAAATAAAATGGATTTTTTTCCCCACTTTGCTTTGAATAATATTGCCAGTTAAGGAATATTTTTTTACAAAATAATAATATGACAATGAGCCACGAGATAAAGTGTATCGCTATAATAGATCATTTCTTCATCAATTATCTTTGTCCTTATATTAGGTATACAACATATGCTATTAAAATAAGACGCAGTAATTATGATTTTATACAAATTAATAATTATTATTATACATGGAACTAAACTAATAGACACACGGTATACAATATGCGAGATCTTCCCACCATCCATAAATAATAATTATAATAATTATACAAGCTATTGTACATAAAACAGTTGTTTTTATTAATCAGAAAAGGTGTGTAAATAATGTGCTGAGCATTATTTCAACCAATCCGATACAAACGGATTACAATTATTTAATCCGAATTTCTGATCAATCCGTTTTATCCGGATTCACGGATTCAATCCGTCGATCCGGAATTTCGAATTCAATCTGTTGATTTGGATTTTGGAACCAATCCGTTGATTTGGATTTCGGATCCAATCTTGTTACATTGTTTTTGAGATAATTAGCTATTTATTCATTTTTTAGTAAAATACATATTTTGTGGGTAGTTAAAGAATTATAGTTATATATTTAGATAAAAAAAATAATAATAATTGTTTTCAAAATGCTTAATATTCCGGATTTATATCATAATCCGGATATGGATTTATCCGGATTTGACGCTCAGCACTGGCCACTAAATATTCTGTGTATTGTACAAAGTTGAAAGAACCGTTTTTCCATCACACACTTTAGCTAACAGGGGGCGCTGCAATATTGATAATTATATTATTTATGTTTGTAAAATTAATCTACTGAATATATTGTGATTGTCATAATTTTATTATTATTTTTGCAATTATGTATTAGTATATTAAAAAAAAATATATTGGTCTATAATTAGCCGATCCCAATCTTCTTTTTATACCCATAAGAGTCTTGCTCTTCTATACATGAACTAAAATATTTTAGTGTCATACTTAATTAAAATTTTCAATTACTTCGGTATTGTACATCATTCAAGCGGTATTTGAGGAATAACCGGTATACAGATATAAGTTAGTATAAAAAAGTAAAAATACCTTCAACTCTGATTGATATAGTAATGAAAAACATTTTACATAGTTTGACTTGGTTAATTCGAAGTTGAAGTGACCGACTAAAAAGTTTGATTAGTCCAGAAATTTGAGTTATACAGTTTAACTATGGACATTTTAGGGACCAGAAAAAAAAATCAATGAATATATCGACAATTTCGAATACAAAAATTTTGATTCAACCAAATTTAACTGCATTACCAATAAATTAAATATGATGAATACTGCAGACTGTACCTTAAGCATCCGTAATTAGAATTCATAACCATGCTATAATATGGCGCTATGCAGTCAGCCTGGCACCCGAATTCAAAAATTTGACTTTAAATATCTAACTCTAAGTGATTTTCTTACCTGGTTGGTCGATGCAGGCTCTATAGAATCGTCATATATCACATAGTGTTACAAGGTTCATTATATATATATATACATATATATATAAGAATGAATTGACCTATATTATATCAAACTACGGAGTACCCAACTACATATTTTTTAATTTTATTGTTTTTTCGATATTTTAATTTTAAAGTGGAAACTAATATACTTACTTGGCGAATAATAATAATAGTATATCCAGTACATAGACATACGAGTTCTCTAAATAAAATATAATATTCTGAGTAAGAGTATATTTTACGTTTTAAATAATTTACTATAATATAGACTCACATCATTGAAATTGACAAATTGATAAATGTTGATTAACAGTATCAATTTGTTATAATGAAAGCCATTAGTTCTGCACGAAAAGATTTTATAGTTATTATCGAGTGTGTATTTGAACAATATACTTCAGGGTTATTAATTTACCAGTAATCTATTTAACTGTACCACAAACTTACAAATTGAATGAAGCAAGCCAAAATATTACGGATAAAAATGTTCATAACGCGTTTCAAAAATTTTAAAATTGGAAAAATTCTTCCAAATTTCCAACAAACTACAAAACATAATATGTTTTCATTTAAGTAAAACTAACGAAACTAAATGGGAACTGCTGAACGAAAATGTATCATATTATATGTTCTTACAAATGTGTTGCTCATATTTTAATATTTTGTTACATAAGTATCAAGTCGATACCCATCGTGAGTATCTAAAAAAACTCGAGATCAATCATAAGTCCATTAAAGTCGGCAAGAGTCTTGACGTAGGTCGTAGATAATATCATATGATGTCGACCCCCTAAAATGTTACCCAGCTGAGGCGTTCTGGGAGAGTGAGAATAATATTATTCTACCTTTGTCCTCCCACCTTTCTACACAACTTATAACACGGTTATTCTGAGCCAGTTGCACAAATATCTGAGACTACGGGTTGGCTCTCCTCAAACATCTCAAGTTTTTTTCAGCACATTATGTATGATATTATATTTTGCACGGCGTTCGATCCCGATCGACGCATACACTATATTTTTTACCTATTCACTCGGTCGAGGCCGGACTTTCAGGTGTGAAAAATGTGTATGATTACATATATCGTGTTTCTACTGCTGTAGTTTCGCCGCCTCCGAAAAATAATTTTAATTTTTTAATTAAAAAACATTGTTATTACCTCATCCTGCATGTCGTCGTTAGTACGGTCTGTTCCAAACAGCCAGACGCAGAGGCGGCGACCCGTGTCCGCAGCCAGCCTTTTACAATATTGATACGGTGCGTACTGCATATACACAGGATGGGTGCGAAGATGAAATACGTTTGCTAGAGCCGTCTCTTCTCGGAATCGCCGCGCGTCGTAGAATAGTTTCTTTCGCGGAATCGCTGGTCTTGCGGTTTTTTACGACTCGAACCCGAACGCGTCCCCAAACACAATAATATATAATAATATTTATTATAATGCGCCTATAAATCCAACTCGTTTACTCTTCGCATATTATTAATAATAATATAATAATATTGTTATAGTCGTACAACCGACGTAGCGGCGTATTCAGCCCGCCAGCCCTCCGACAGATTTATGTGGTCGCCGCGCCGCCGCCGCCGATGTTTGTTTTTACACAAATACAATTATAATAATAGTAATAATATTTACACACATACCCGCCGCGCGTCGAACAAACACAATTATAATAAATATTATAAAAATATATTATTCATAAACGCTGTGGCGGCGGCGGCAGTGGTTACACCGTGTAGGTATTATAACACACCCGCAGCGCTCGTAATATGTATATTGTACATTATAATAATATAATGCACACAAGAATACAATAATTATTATTATAACCCACGTAGCGGTCGTCTCTACACGGCTTGGTCCACCGCCGCCGTCGAAAATTTATTACAATAATTTACTGCGCACGAGTCCAACTCATTGCCCCAACCGTCCCACCCATCATGACATCATCTGTCCGTCTAATAACATTGTTCCGATAAACATTATATTATTATTAGACATTATGCGAGTAATATTTAAATAATAGATTGAATCGGTTATTGAGCATAATATTATACTTTAAACTCTATATACACTGTATGATTGTCCTGCTTACGACCGCCATCGCCACTGTCCTATTGGATATAGTCGCATTTTTAATTTATTTTTTTTTCGTTTGGGGGGAGGGAAAGGTTTTAAAGGTTTGAATCATATAGGCAAACAAATCTACATTTGTACATTTGATGCCAGATTTACAAAATCATCCCCTCTTTTTTGATGAATGTATGAATGTCTACCCTTTATAGAATTAAATGTTTTTACTTTCAGGCTATAATAATATATAAGTATATATAAGTAGTCAAAATATAAAGACCGCATCAGTTCCGAAAATAAACCATCCTAAATATAGGATCCAATTTATAAAAAATAAAAAATAAAAAATCGCGTTGATAATATAAAATAATTCATTAATATTGTCATTTTTTTTTTCGATGGACGGAGAGAGGGGTAAATTGTCGAGTTAGATTCCTACAAATCTTCGACCTCTGTGCGTAAACATCATCAAAGCTGCAGATAGCGCTGCGCTGGGTGATTCCGTAAGAGTAAAACCTGAAAATGTCGAAAAGTATAGGTAGCCAAGTAGGTATATTACTTATTAAGTAATTTGACATGTTTTATAAACTATTTGACTTATTACTATTATTACATTTGAACAAAAAATATTTTATGTAGTAATCATTTTATAACTCTATTGACTTTTTGAAAGAAAAAATATTATTCATCTTTAGTTTAAAATTCCAAAGCAAAATGTTTTAGTGATAATTTCAATGTTTAAAAATTGAATTTCCTTCAAAATGTATACCTGTTACAAAAATCTATTTTTTTATACATCAGTGTTCACAAGAATATTCTGCTTGGGTATAATATGAAATCAAAAATGTATTATGTAATCGTTTGGAAATAATTAAAAACGTAAAAAACAACGGTAAAAATGAGTTAAATATTTTTATTTTTTTTTATCAATAAGAACTTATAATCATGTAACAAATGAATAATTATTTAAAACGTTTATGCGTTTCTATATGACGAATTTTTCACCATCAAAATAATCGTCCACTATACCGTTTATATGTATATATATATATATGTCTTATTAGTATACTCTTTGGGCACTAATTGTACCTACCAATAATAAATAAATAAATATATATATAGGCGAGGACTTTTTTCCACGTGCACGGCGCCGCCAATTAAACCACCAGGACCGGGGGGGGGGGGGGGGGGGGAGACGGCTGCCGACAAAAAAGCCGATATCATATCGCGGAGGCTCGCTCGTAAAATACACACGATATTTCCGATGTAATTTATCGTCTCGGAATACATTGTTACGTACGTAAACATTATCGTTACGTTGTAATAATACGATAATAATATTACCGGCCGTACAACGCGTCATAATATAAGTATAATATTATGCTGTGCGGGGGGGCGGCGGCGGTCGAGAAAGCCAATTAGCCGCGCGCCGTACGACAAAACAAACGGACAGACGGACGGCCGGACGGGTAATAAATTAAAAATTAATCTCGCATTTACATTACATGCATACGTAATAATAGTAATATACGAGATATAATATGCGCACGACGTATCGGAATCGAAATATTTTTGTTTTATTTATTGGAAGGTGCAACGGACCAGGTACGTAATAAATAAAAATCCGAAACCACCAGACGACGACGACGACGCACGGATTGCGATGACTTTTTGTGACGCATCCGGCGGCGGCGATCGTTTTTCACTCTGTACGCCCGACGAACGACACGACTATAATAAACGCACCCCATTCGGTTGATAACGATATTATGTGCGACTCTGATTCGACTCACGGCTGCACAGTGCACATTTGCAATCGAGATAATATGAGGAGCGACGCTATACAACAAAAACGATAATAATATAATAATAATAACTGTTATTATGGGCCGCCGTGTGGGAAAACGCGTGTTTTTTTCCATTTCGTCAGTAACACGGGTAAGTGCAATGCAGATGATGGGTGGGCCACGCTCAAAACGTGCTGATGATATTATTGTTGTTCGTGATCCAGTCGAAACACGCGGCTCGCCGTTCGATCGAATTCGTCATTATATACCTACTTCACCGTTTGTCGAGCGATCATCTCATCTCTCCATCACGACGACAACACGCCGTTCGTCGAGTCCCGTCGGCCGTCGCACAACCGGGTGTACTGTGCAATGATCGCGGAGGGTGGGATTGGTTGGAGGGCTAAGCCCCCGCCCCTAAAAGGAATGTTCAAAGCCCACCAAAAAAATAATAAATATCGCTTGTGTATTGTAATTGGCTCATTTTGTGTATAGGAAAGTTGTATCAGCCTCCCCTCAGAAAATGTAATCGTACTTCCACTGTAGGTACTTATACACTCTTTCCAGCGGCGAAAGAACGCGACGTAGGCCGACTAAATGTTTAGTCTTTTTGAGCATCATCACGCGACACTCATCAGAGGGGAATCGGTTCCGATAACACAATGACGCGGGGATCGGGTATTATGCACAAAATCTGCGCCTTCTCTCGCCGGATAGAATAGGTTAGATTATTATAACATCCGTCGATTTTATAATGGCATACTATGATGTCTAATATTATATATAGTTTATACCAGTGGCGCCAAAGTCCTAAAAATGTAGATAGGTTTTATAGGATTATAATAAATATATAATATGTATAATGTACATATTATATTATATAGAATTATGCTAATTGAGGTAATTATAATATAATTATAATATTATTATGATAACTATGAAGAAAAATCAACAGACTGCAATTAAAACCTAGTTTCTTGTGAGCCTCTGTATAAATTATTCATATTTCAGTTAGTAATAAAGTATGTAAAAATATTATACAATTCGTCGTGCTTTGTGCATTTTATTAATGCACTTTTCGTCATCTACAACTGACGTGAGATCAGTTTATTTATCGTGTAAATTACATTGATTGAAATTGAATGTGTGGTGCAGGTTACCAAAATTAATATTTAGAAGTGGCACAAATTTTGTAATTTTTTTAAAAAATATTTTGGTGTGAATTATAAATATACACTTAAATGTATACCGGTTGATGGTGCTAATTTATTAAAAGCTTTATAATTGACGCAAAACACAATTTCCCATCTTAAGAACTACCACCTGCAGTGCCTACCTTCATTATCGCATATAACTGTATTAGATTAGAGACTTAAAATTTTCACCAAATACTGCGTCTTTTTCATGTAAAAAGGACCTTCTTAAAATTATCCATTTGGTCAAAAATAAATATTTGCATGATGTCATGTATTCTGTGAATTAATATCGGTACTATAACTATTCAGTACAATTGGAAAATCATATATAATTTCAGTTAAACAAATGCTTAAGCATTTAGCTAAAGAATTTGTTAAGGCCTATTTAAACAAAATGTTAATTATAATTAGGTAAATAATTACAATTGTCAATTAGACAATTATTATAATATTCTCAAAGTTATAAGGAATTTTATAAATGGGGTAATACTTGATAATTTAAAGTATTTTGTCCATCGTACAAATTTCTATTAGTAGATTTTAATTCTTCGAATTTTTTGTAAATTTTAGAGCGTGATCCCATCTGAGGAACTATTTCTTTGACCATAGATTCTGTCAAACTTTTGAAACTTTATCTTCATCAGTGTGCTGATCTATAATACATTAAATATTTAAAATTAAATTTAGCTTATAGATTAGTACCTAGAACACACGTCATGAAGTTCTATCAATGGAAAACTATGGTGGAGACCAGTGATTCTTAACCTTTTTTAGTTCAGCGTTCCCTTTATCGTAATAACTAATTGCCAACGCCTCCCCCCTCATGCAAAATCAAATTTTAATATTATTTTAGTATAATATTTATTTATTCATCAGTATATATTATAACATTATTAATTAAACTATTAAAGTAAAAACTCTTATTTTTAGATAGTTATGGTTATATTTTACACCACTTAACAAAACAATTTAATACTTTACTATAAAAAAACAGATTTACTGAACTATAAAAAAAAAAAATTATAAAATATACAAATTATACCTATCAATGACTGCCCTGAGCCTGATGAGTAGCTGCTAATGTAGCATTCAATTATTTGTAACGTTGTTATATAATAATAATAAATTGTATTATTTTTCATCTCTGAGTTTGAAAAAGCTCACCACCCCCTCAATGCCCCCTTCAAAACTATCGCCCCCTCCCCCAGGGAGACCGAAATTCCCCCAAGGGGGCGGTACCGCCAGTCCTCGGCCAATCAACATTGAAAAATTAATCAATTATTTAAAACAAACTAAACTATATCAAATTATTTAATCTAGATATACCTCGATCCTTTTTTATTCAAACTATTATTATTATTATGTATATATTATTGTTAATGATTCATTCTTCTGTAAAAAAATATTAATGTTTAAGGCCAATAATCTTTGTTGTTGAGGCTCAATTAAAATATAAAAAAAAAAAAGTACTACAATAATCAAGTAAACACAATTTTAAAACTATCACAAACTAATAAAACAACAGTGGATAGTCATCAAAATGTCAACATCATATAAAAATATGTCGAGTGAAAATTATTAAAAACGTTAAGCGACTGTTGTCGTATGAATGGAACACTCGAACAGTCGGTTATATACGGAACGGCCCAGGGGCATATTTAGAAATGTCTTAAGGGGGGGGAGGGGCACAATCAAAAAGTTCAAATTTGCGTACATATATAGGGCGTAGAGTTGTAAAATTTCTCATATAATAAAAATTAGTATAAAATACTACGAATGGGGGAGGCACGGGCCCCATATGCCCCTCCCTTAAATACGCCCCCGGTTATATGTATAATATAAATGTATTATAAATACGGCCGTTGTTGTAGTCACTTCACGCAATAATTCGTATGTACCGCGACGAAATGGTCGTGGCACTGTGGTTGCAGGGTACTTAATCCGAATTCGGGTTTGCCGCTTGGGGTTTCGTGTGTTGTTAGATTATTAAATATTATCGCTGGTTATTTTTAAACATGTTATTGTCACGATAGTCAAGAATAGAAAAATTATATAATATATCCAACATTATCTTACGGTGGACACGACAAAAGGTTAAAGTTGTACGAACCAAATAATGTCAACCATTTTATATGATTGTAATCGAACACTTTATTATGGTTAGATTTTTTGTCTTACCATACGTCATTATTGCTGCGCTAACCATAATAAGCCAACAATTTACTTCTAGCACTCCCAACCAATACGTTATGATGGGTAATATAACAATGTACGTATAATGTTTGGCCACCTGAAATATTTCCAACTGTATTTACTATAACAAAATTATTACTTTTTTAAATTTTTAAATTATGTTTTTAATCATTATTCATTATATGCTTGACGTGACCCCAGAGGAAAAAAATCCATCGGAGTCAGGTCACAAGACCTGGGAGGTCAGTTCTGATCACCACATAATGAAAGAAGTCGGCCCTTAAATATTACATGCGATAACATGATTGTCGCAGTTCTGATGGAACTATTACCGGACATAACCATTGGGGTCACGACAAAGCTCATGTCTACGAAAATAAACCACGAACAATTGAAGAACTTAAAGATGAAACTCATTGTGTCATAGGTGAACTAGCTAGACCTGGAGGTATGTTAGCAAGTATAATAACAAATTTCGTGATCCGAAAAGAAGCTTGCCAGCGAAGCTGAGGTGGAAATGTGCCAGATGTGATATTCCACACTTAAATTTGAGAATATATATTACAGGTATTGACATAATTTTTTTTTTTCAAGTTATAACAAGATTAAATCCGGCGTTCTTGATGAAAGATTGTAAAACGATCAGACCTGTAGTTTCCACGTGGTACGGGACCGACAAAGGCGTCTAGACGAAAACACAACTCGACATGTAATACTTAGCGCTTCAACAATTGAGCACATTCATTTATTTTTTAAATAGTGTATTTTGATTTAACAATTGCACTGTATATTTAGTTTCATATATTAGTCAATAGTTAGTGATCTTGATGATAATATTCTGTGTATTATTAATTAAATTTTTAAAATAAGTCAGCTCTATGAGTCTAAACATAATATCTTTTAAAGGAGCACACAACACAAAAATTAAGTTTTTTTTTATTTGAAAGAATGTTCAATTATAAGGATAATGTTATAAGTTTTACGTTTCTACTCACATTATTCAATAAGTTATGAGCAATTGAAAAAAAACGCATGACGTCATTGGGCCTTACTCTTCGTAATCGCCTATCTTATACGTGTAAAAGTTCCTCGCTTCTCACAACGATTTACCCACCTAAACATTTTATTTTTGAAATTTAATTTACGTATAAATGTGTGGTTTTGTGTGTTTAAGAGGACGCAAGAATCAGAATTTTTATATGACGTTTAGTTTTTTAAATATTTAAAATCTTAAAAGAGAAATTTTGGAATTTTTATTTCGTATTTAAATCGCCATGGAGCGCCGTTTAGCAAAAATATCACTTTTAAGATTTTAAATATTTAAAAAACTAAACGTCATATTATATAAATTCTGATTCTTGCGTCGTCTTAACTCACAAAACCACACATTTATACGTAAATTAACTTTCAAAAATAAAATGTTTAGGTGGGTAAATCGTTGTGAGAACTGAGGAACTTTTACACGTATAAGATAGACGATTACGAAGAGTAGGGTCCAATGACGTCACGCAGCTATTTTACATTTTATAATATCTCTTAAAGTAATAATTTTTTTTGCATCAGATTTTCACTAAATCATTTCATATAGCCATATCTACAATAATTTAACATATAAAAATAATTAAAATTTTTTTTTTTTTTGTGTTGTGTGCTCCTTTAATATGTACCTTTACGTTAGGCTGATGTTAATTGTTGTTTCATATATAAAGAAAAAAAAAATTTTAAAAAAAATCTATAACTTGAACAAATTTCTGTTATATAAAGTGTCGCTATTGGGTGGCTTCTTTTTTCGCGCGTCGCATGTCAAAATTGTACATCCGCATACTTGCTAATTGTAAACTTAATTTACAGATTGTGTGTTTTGAAATAAAGTTTTAAAAAAAAGTATTTATTTATGTTTACTATAATACGAACTATTGTAATATCGTTGAACCTCGGGTATCCCAGATACGAGCTTATAAACCTAGCTTATCAGTTGATACACCATAAACGTATATCAGTTGCAGTTATTAATGTATTTTATTGAGGTTATTTAATTGTAATTGTTTTGGTTGAATGAATAAAAAAATAAATATTATAATATACATGGCCTATACCTATACTTAACCAAATATATGAAGCAATAATATATTATTGTCATTTATCAACAATGGACGCTAGTTCGCTACAGTATCTCTATATAGTTATAATAATATAATATAGTTACTGTATTTTATATGGCTAACCCAACTTCAGTATTTATTTTGTCCTTCAAATCGCTATGGCTGTTCATCTATAATAGATGCTATAGTCATCTTTCGAGACTATAGAATGAGACGTATACTATATCTATTTTTTTTTTAAATATTTTTTATAATACCTGTGATGAAGTGTTATTACATATTATTGTATATCATAGTATATAGTATGACGTGTAGATACAAAACATCCAATATGATCGTCATCACAAGTCACCTATACCTACCTATTGACTATTACTGACTCTGATGGGTTTAAGTTAATATTTATTTTGTACCTGCTGCAGTTCATAAAACAACTGAAACTCGTAGATAGTTGTACACTTGTACTTCAGTGTATAATATGTATTGCAGGCAGTAATCATGCGCGTATACCTGTGCACCATCGGTTGTATAACCACGGTTGTCGTGGAGAGGATAACGAGAAATAAATAAAAACATATTATTCACAATCAAAATATTATATGCGTCGTTTACAACGCGCGCACCTTATATATTATTGTAATTGTTTTTTTTTTTTTTTTTTTTAACAGAAAAAAAATATATATACACAAAATAGTAGGTATGATGATGATAGTAATAAAAATATAATATTTGGCGAGCACGCAAAACAATCGTGTGCACCTGCCGTAAACAATTATTATGCTCGTCGTTAAAGTCACCAGCTTATTACAAGGCAGACTGTAAATATAAATTATATCTAAATAGTATATTCTTCAAACACGCGTTTATTGAATACTATATTTATAACACATTTACGCGAAATTGTTTACACGGCTCTGTTTTAATAATAATACAAATATACATTATGATATAGTCATGTTTTAAATTTTTAAATGTAATAGTATATAAAATGTAAATATATGCGCATTCGATTAGTACAATTATCGAAATCGTAACAACATTGATAATATAATTAAATTAAAAAAATGTAATCGCATGCGATTACTCGTGCGCGACATTAGGTAGTCGATTACAACCATATTAATTATTTATTACACTTATGTACACTTTTGTATATTATAAATATATATATATATATTAAAATACATTTACACGTAACAATAAATAGGATTAAGTACATGACATTACAGAATATAAAATAACATAATATGGATTAACAATAACTTACAATGAACTCGGGCTCGTGATAAAAAAATTATATTCGTCATAGGTGTAAAAACAGGACAATTCTTCAATATAATGATATATATATATATATATATATATGTTTCCTGGTAATTACCATAAAATACCTACTCACAACGACGACTATATCGAAACTTTGGGAAGTCATTTATCTAGCTTTTTTTTCACAAACTTGACAATGGACGCCAATCAAACAGAAACAAAACCGATATAAATACGCGAGCACACGCGGTCGATTACAGATATGTATTTTACACTCGAGATGATAATTAGATCACTTGGTTCGACGTCGCGCTAACATATATTTTCCCCTTAATCTATATCATTATCATACATTACACGATTATATTATTATTGTTGATACGTAACATGTGCACGTGCAGCATTCCGTTGCTACATCGTGTACCAATAACAGTTGTAATAGTGTATAATTTATATTATAATATACTATATTACCACGGCCGCCGTAGGTAGGTATCCGTGAAAAGCGGTCACTATATTTCATTTTTAAAAATTTTTAATTTAATTCCGTGTTGCACAAACAGACTTTATATATATATATATTATATATATGTATATATATACGGGCTACAGAAAAATGTATAATAATTATATTAGAAATATATATGTACATGTTAATCGCGAAAATACGATACTAAGATAATTACATTATGATTATTACTACTTTATTATACTATATATACAAGTCTACAACTATAATACATATTATACTATACTACCGTCAACTATTTACAGGCCCAACGTATAAACACGATAATATTATATCGTCGTTGTCGGTTTACTGTATAATTATTACAAGAAGTTTCGATTAGCGCTGGCTAACCTAATGCGATAGACACCACAGCTTACTTTAATAATAATCTCGACGAAAAAATCGAGATCGTACCTTTATTAACACAACAGGAAAAAAAATGTTTAAGCACAACGGTCGAATTTCACCATCAAGTACGGTGTTAAAACCTTAAAACACGTTCAATGCCACTGTCGACGGGTAGTCGACATCGGCAACATTGCCCGGGTCGCCTTTGTCGACTACCCGTCGACAAATATAGTGTTCACTTTGATGGTTTATAATATTTACTGGCTCCGGGATAACGGTCTGAAATTTATTGCAGGCGATCGGGTTCCTTCTTACGAATCTAACGATACCATTGGTTTTTAATTTTGTTTATTTTTAGTTTGGATATTTATTTTTCCCCGAAATCACGACGACGTCTATCGCCGATAATAATTGTATAACCGTATCATTATAATTCTGTCGCAATTTGACATAATAAATGGTATATGAATAACATTCCCAACACTAACATAATATTCATACAAATTGTTTTACGCTGTATACACCGTGTTCCTCAGAATACAGGGCGATTGGAAAAATATAAAACTATTTTTATTACGCAATGAAAATGATTTTTAATCATGAAATATTTTATAAATAAAATAAGATTATTATTTGCTTATTTTTCCCGTGGCTATTCCAGTCGTAATGTGCGCAATAGATAAAGTGATAAGTACGTATTACAGCGTATCGCCCGGTGTCGACGCATAGTCGACCGTATACGTAGTTTTCGGCGCGGCGACGAGGGCACTGCGCCGTAAACACTAGCGGAGCTCAACGTGTTTTAAACTGCAACAAAAGCGTTAAGACATTGAGACATTATAATATGCCTTGCATAATATAAAATATATATTAGGAAGGTATGTGGATTTAGATCGGATCCGTGATAGAGAGCACCGGCGACGGTTCGAAACTGAAATATTATATAGAATGTTGCTAAATAATAATATAATTGCGTGCGATCACTCTGCAGTGGGTACCATCCGATATCTCGGGCCTCAAGAGTCACGACGCGTAATTTTATAGACAAATATTAAGCGGGACTGGCTTATCATGGCTAAATAACTAGGTATGATCACATAATTACCAAATTTGGTTCAATGAGCGCATTCATGGAAGAAACAGCTAATTTATCATTCTTTACATTGAATTATGACGTCAACCGGCAGTAAACTTTTAGGGCACAGCCAGCCGTTTTGGCGGGTTTAAGAACTCCTTCCGGCTGACGTCATCGACATGCGTATCACGGAACTAAGATCATACCTAGTTATTTAGCCATGTGGCTTATTATACGAGTCAATAGGCCTATGCGTGTGACGGGGTTGCTGCAGTAGATATTTGTGTGACAGATCGATAACATAATAATAGATCGTATGTATAGGTATATAACTCGTGATAATAAAGTCGACCGAAATCACGCCGTTCTGTCTTCACGACGTGTGCAATATAGTTTGGAAAGCGATTTTAAAAATGTCATCGCAGTTGTCTACGTGAATTATATCATATATTTTAATATAATACGATTGTTAATTATAAACGTTTCTTTTAATTAGTTACGCGCACATTGGCGCTATGCCCGCAACATAATATTAAATGTTATAATATTATGCTCGACACGCACGGCCTGCAGTGCGCGTATACATAACGATTAACACTGCATCGGGCCACCCTAATTTTTTCCTCTGCGTGAATTATTTTTTGACGATTTCCATCACGAGACTGTAATGATATATAGATTGAATATATATTTAACCATAATAATGTATAACACACACAGATTTTATATATATATATATATATATATATATAAATAATAATAATGTGCTCGACAGCAGCTCACACATTGTAGCGGATTCGTGTGGGCGGCGTTTTAAGCAGATGGGATTCGTTTATGGTTTTTAATTTGATTTCGTTTTCGATTCGTTTTGCGCCGCCGCGCGTCGCGCTCGCTTTTGAGCAACGTCACGTTCGGTTCGTTAAAATACCAATTACCTATCTGGTCGTCATTATATTATTATTATTATGTTTCGGGTAAAAAAAAATGTTGCGCTTGTTATTATTATTATTGATATCATTGGTGCCTGTGCGTATACGTAGGAATGTATATCGATCGGACGTCGTCGTGGTCCTCATAATGTATTATATTATTTTGTTAGATCGATCTATCCGACGACTAACTGCAGCGGCAGACACTACGATGCATCGGTAGAAGTACAAATCGCGCCGCTGCTGCAGTTGTCCGCGTTGAAACCTAACCCATGCCTATGCTGCAGCGGCAGGCGATTTCTCCGCCGTCACCGCCTCCCGATTCATCGCTGTGGCAAATACGGAACGAAAGAAACGAAAGAAAAAAAAACCGACCTAATCGATATCAAATTTAATTATTTTACGGGAGCGATTCGGGACCATCTATGCGATAATAATATCATCGAAATAATATCACACACCATGCACCATGTATCTAGCTAACCTAACTATGTTATTATTGTGTCGGCTGGTCACCGCCGACGGCCGTTCCAAGACGGTGAAAATTATATTGTAACATTAACATGAAAATACATAGACGGTAGTATAGATATAGTAACAACAATATCCTATACACTTGGTCACTATTATCGAATCACAACCTCGTACCATACCCACTATAACACTATATACAGTTGAATCGTAAAACGTTTAAATTATTAATACGATATTGTCCGCGGTACTATCTATAAAAGTAATCGTAAACACTATACCAGTCACCGTCGTCAACACTTCAGCCGAGTTTCCGTTATGTCGAATATTTTATAAATTCGTTGATAACGTGTGATATAATGACGTGTCGACTGCATTAAATTAAATTGCGCGGGACTACACGAGACGATACGGTTAAGCGGAAACTCGGCTTTATACAAACAAAACGTAATCGGAAACAACAGTGCGCGATAATCGAGTTCGGGGCGATTACGACGAGGTGGACGACGACAGAGACGACGAGGAAGAACAGCGGCCGCCGTTGACATTTCCGGCATCGTCGCCGGCGTTGCTACCGCCGCGCAAACGGATCTCGTCCCGGTGACGTCGAGCTTTCATGCGGAGCGCCGCGATGCTGGACGACCGGCGGTTCAGTTCGGCGGCTGCTGCTGCAGTGGCGGCCGCGGCCACCGAATCCGCCGGACACGCGTCACCGTCTGACCCGACTGGGCTGCTCCTGTCGCTGCAGCTCCGGCTGCCACCGCCCCCGCGGATCGCCGCCGCGACCGGTGGCGACGTGGTCGACGAATCGGACCGAGGTGGCGGTGGTACGGCGAGCGGGCCTGTCTGCAATGGCGGCGGCGGTGGCGGCGGGTGCAGTACGGCCGGTGGCGTCGTCTGCGAAAGCGGCGGCGTCCGAGAACCGCCGACTACAGCGGAAGGTCGCATAGCCGCCGCGGCCATTGCCATGTTGGCCAGCAAGCTGTTGAAGTGCTGCTGCTGCTGTTGCTGTTGTTGCTGTTGGTGATGGTGTTGGTATCCCTGACCACCGATGCCGCCGCGGAGGTGCTGGTGATAAGCGGCGGCGTAGGGATGGTGATGGTGGAGATGGTGCGGAGACGGCACAGCTGGCGGCGCGACCACTGGTGCCGGATGGTAGAGCGTCGGCTGGAGCGGAATCGTTGGTGGCGGCGAGTTGTTGTTAGGAGCAGGCGGGGTGGTCGAGGCGCTATCATTTCCTGGTGGCGATCTCTGCTGCTGCAGCTGAGTCGGATAACCGCGGAAGTTAGCTGCCGCCGCTGCGACCGCAGCTGCGGCTGCGGCTGCGGCGGCCCCGTTGCTGCGTTGGTGCTGTTGCTGTTGCTGCAGTTGCAGTTCCATTGCGGCCGCGGCGACGGTCGACAGGGCTTGCGACGTCGGCGGTAGTGGCGGCGATCTGCCCGTGCCACCGTTGCCCGGATGATGGTGCTGGTGGTGGTGGCCGCGTAATGCAGCGGCCATAGCAGCCGCGGCTTGTAACTGCTGCTGGTGATGGTGATGGTGGCCGGCGTGCAGTAGATGGTGACTACCGAGACCAATGTTACCCATTCCCAATGGACCACCGCCACCCAATCCCATACCGCTCGTCATCATGAACGGTGGGTTTGCCGGAAGCGGGCTCAACGCGGCCCCAGACGGGCTGTGGCGGCCGGCAGACATGGAACTCGGCACGCCCAAATACGGATTGCCACCGCCGCCACTGTACGGGTGAGCCTGTGGACCGACTTTCTCCTGTTTGCGCCATTTCGCCCGTCGGTTTTGGAACCATACCTGAAACACGACATTGAAAATATTTTAGAAAACCGTGGAAATTTATGAATATTTAACAACAGCCTATATACGATATATTTGCCTGATATCAAACAAACAGTTTTATATTTACTTAGATGTATATATATATTATGAATACACTATGACAATTAACAGTTATAATATAATCGTTAATAAATTTATTGAAAATATTATTAGGGTTCTATATTATACAATCCAAAATTCTAACGAGTATATATAAGTATATTCAAGTATATAAGTTGCCTTATATAAAATTCTATAAATACTGAGGAATTGAGGATAATAATAGGAGTGTAATAGTTTGAAAAATATAAATTGTAGGTAATTAATAATAATTTAGGTAAATACCGACTGTAATTTTACAAATTGTGAAAACAAAAATAAATGTACATCAATATTAATAAATTTATCGTATATTCACATCTATTTAAAATTTTCTTATTTCTATTATCATTTAGTTTTAATAGGTATATACGGCATACCTGTACATTAAGTTTGATAACTCTAAAATTACTTTTCAAAATATGATTTAGATGCCTAAACATTAAAAAAAATCTTTCAATTGAAAATTCTCAGGAAAAAGATGACGATTATCAATTGAAAAATAAATTAGTATGACAAATCTATAAGTATATGCCTACCTATTTTCTATACCTATGTAATAGAAAACATAAAACTTAAACATTGTGCAGGTGGAGGTGGCAGGTCTATATATATACTTAAAAATTCCAAAACAATATCAATATTAATACATTATTTAGGGATAAAACTATAAAATAGGAGGCGATTTTTGTTAAGTCCTGTATAATATATAGGCACGTATAGTTAAAATATATCCATATATCAAACTTCGGCCTGCAAGGGAAATGAACGTTTAGCTATTATTATAATACACAATTCGATTTTTACATAATACTATTTGTAATTTTGGATATAGAAATATGTAATACGCAGTTAACGGGGTGTATTTAAGGGAGGAACGCATAAGCCACAAGTGTCTTGAATCCCCCCCCCCCGTCATATTTCTTGTGATCGCATGTGTTATTATAATCAAACATTAGGTGATTGTTGATGTATAGTTTAATCTTTTTCATTATAATAAAATTATACATCAGATCTTTTTATTTACAGTGATGAACTTTGCAATTCTCTAGCTTAGTACAATATTATGACGTATGTAACAATAATTATAAATTATATTTTCTTAGTCTCCCCCTTCACCTTTCCATAAAATATTTCTGAATTCGACCCCATAAACCACATCAGTATAATACGAATTAAAAGTTGTATGTGTACGACGAACCTATATTATCTATATATTATGAATTATACATTTCTACCTAAAAGAATCGCACGCACACAACTCAAACACACGGGCTCCTCCGTTTTCTCGTTCTAACAGTCTAACCCACCCACAAAATACACAATAGATAAAATTTTGTGTTGTTATACCTTTAATCCAATAGTGCGGAGGATATTATAAATTGGCAATATATTATAGTATTGTTTGGAGTGTGACTATCAAACTTAAATGTACTTAAGAATATTATAGAATATTATATCTTTATATAGGCCACAGTGTACATTTATGGCTTATATTGATATCTTGTATAATTTCAAAGAAATCCGTTATGGGCACTTTAAGACTGTAATATTTTATATATAGGTACTTGGTTAGATCCTTATAATAGTGGTAACTGTTGAATTAAAAAATCAATAAAAATCTATTTGGGGCCCTATAGGCAATATAATATCGTCGCCGTTAAGTTATTGTAAGTAATAGTTCGATTAGCTATTGTATCATTTGTGTCAAAGCTATGACAACAACAAAAAATTGTATCCGTCGAAAGCGAATCCGTCGCGTGTTTAAGCGCAAGGGTCTGCAGAGATAGAGAGAGAACAATGCCGGTGCACTGACATCCACTGTACATCTATATGTACGCAATAATACGCATACACAATGTACAGATTATAATACAATATCGCGAATTTGTATTGTCGTCGACGCGTTGCTAATTAAACCAACGCGTGGAAATCTCACGCTCATTAACGACGCGAGACTTAATGATAACATAATAATATAAAATTTATAACCACATAATAATATATCATGGACGCATATTACAATGCACGGTACAGAAAATCGTCGCATCATTGTATAACACGCATTATATTATAATATAATGGTGCCTACAAGCAGCAGCAGCAGCAGAAGCAGCAGCAATACGGCGGCAATATATACGCACCACGTCCAATCTAATCTAATCTAATATAGGTACGCGTAAGGTTAGTATTGATGTGCATAGTACCTACTTGTATACGCATGTATTGTATTGTCCGGGTGATGGAGAAAAAAATGTGCGAGTATACCTACACCACTCATGCACACACAGGAGTTCGATCGGCTATATACAACACACACGTACCTATGCATATATATATATATATATTTACTATCATCGTTACGCTGGGTTATCCGCGGCCGCGGCGATATTTAATAACAATAATAATAATAATAATATAATAAATAACAGTAATACAAAATATCGGCTGGCCGGCGAGGTGTGAGAATGTAGAAAAAAAAAAAAATTTAAAATGGACAAAAACGCCCAGTCATCGGTAACCAATTTAAACGAGGCCTCTCCGGCGCAGTGCAGTAGGTAGGTATAATATAATATTAATAATAACATTATAAGAACGTATAATATAATATATTATTATATAAATCGTATTAACGTATCGCGACGACGACGATGCGACGACGACCGACCGACCGACCGACCGACCGACGGCGGCGACGACGTTCACGATATAATATGTAGGTATATACATGTTATGATAGATATTACATGAAATGCGCGTGCGTGTGTGTTAAAAACCGTGGAAAGATTTATAATAATATAATACATACACACACACACGAGCGCGCGATATGTGTCGAGTACTATATTACATTATAACAATATAACACGGTATATTAAAAAATATAAAAAAACTTAATGCGGTGTGTTAAAAAAAGAAAAAAAAGATAATAATAATAAGAGGTCTATACGAAATTTATAATATGACGTATATAGGCGGTACGCATTATTATTATTATTTATTATAATATATTTTAATATCGTGTGTTGTGTCGTCGATGGACAATGGACGGCGGCGGCCATATTATATTACATTATTACTATTATTATTATAAGACTTGCGTGTGTGTGTGTGTGTGTGTGTGTGTGAGAGAGAGAGAGAGAGATGAATAATTTTCGCGAACGAGTACCGTTTAACGCGCGTTATACATACACGTACGAGATAATAAAATGCCAACACAATAATAATATAATATATACGGTTGTTTAGGCGCGACGACGCGGTTTATTGTGCTGCCGTTCGCGATAGTGCCCATACACATGACGATGATGATAATAATAATAATGGTTATGTATCGGCCGAATAATGGAGCATAATATTATGACGATAATGTGTATATAACATGTGTGAAAATTTTTACACACACACACGTCACTCGCGCGTCATACAAACATTCCATCCGTATAATTAAATAGATGATGACCGCGATGTTTTATAATTTAAAACTTTTTATGACGAATTGAGAGAGAGAGAGAGAGAGAGAGAGATAATATAGATGAAGAGAGAGCCCACCGAATGACGCACCGACGGTGGATATTGTGTACCTAAGTACCTTAGATATTTGCACGAGTTTGTTAAAAAAAAAAAATGTAATAGACACATTTTATATAATCGAGCACACAACGATATTTCCGTAAACGATTTGGCGCAGGATCATTGCAATCGAAAGTAATGTATATAATATTATATGGTAGCATTATATTTACATGTTTTGATATACCATCAAAAACGTTGATATATGTCAAACATTGTCATTCAACGTCCAAAATAAAATTAGAAAAATTGTGGACTAGTTGGTTACCAAAAAATAACACAAATAATAACATATGTTTTATAAAATGCAAATAGAGGGGAAGTAGGGCAAGTGCCAAGTATAGACTACGAGTCTTTCGTATTACCTCTGTCTCAAATCATAAGTTCTCAGATTATTTATTTCGTGATTTGAATTAAAACCGTGACTATTCAAAATAACGAAACCTAAGTAGGTGAACTAAATTATTAAATTTAAAATGATAGGATTCAATTCTGTAAAAACATTAAGTTTATCAGCCTGCTCTTGCTCTCTTCTCTAATAGGTTCTCGTGGTAATCAATTTTTGATATTTCGATTAAAATTGTTTCATAAATTTAAATATCCTGTGACCTTAAATATCCTGTGCTTTAGATTTATTTTTAAGAAAATGAAACAGTTGTTCAAAAATCGACTTTGACACAATAACCTAGAAAATATACAAACGAGCCCAAACATTCTATACAGAATTAAAATCTGATCATTATTTCAAATACCTAGTCGTAATTTTGTCTGACAGGTTTTGGTGTTTAATAAATTATGGTTCATCGTCAAAATGAAATATTTGAATATATTTAAATGCAATGACATATATTATAATGCACGTGCCAAATACAGGAGGCGTTGCATGTTGGAAAAAAACTATCATCGTTTGCTACACTCCTCCAAAACAACGCGATTATAATCGGGAGTAGCTCTAACAATATTACATATAGATAAAATATAATAGTGTGTCCAGATTTATTTTTAAAAAATCCCATACCAAAATTCATAGAAACAGGTAAATATCTATTAAGTATAATATGATATTATATATATTTGTACATAATTTTTAAGTATACAAAATATTAATTAATTAAATAAATAATACGATTTCCAGCCGTTAAGAAAAATATACTATAATCTATCCAATTTACAAATTTATTTTTTATCTCTATTTTTTTTTCGTCCGACAACCCTACACGATCTACACTGTACTTCACGACTAGTATATTGTTATATATAATAGGTTATAGATTAGGAGTATACACTCTGCACCGTTGGGTCTCACTTACATACGTATACTTTGCTATATTGTACAGTATAATACATGGTTAGTCGTTAGTGGTTACTAATTAAAGTAGGTAGCCATCAGCTACAATATGCATTATCCGAGTATACGATATAGGTACTCAACATATTATACAGTAAATATACACGATAAACTGGACGATCTACACAAACGAACAATTTTATATTATATATTACGTTGCAAAGAAAACACAATGTTATATACGTAGAGAAAAATAAAGAGACGTCTCTCGATTTCGTTTATATATGTATATTATACCCTAAAAAATTCGTGTTTATACATAACCTAATCGATATTACAACGTGTTCGTTTTTGATTCACCAGCGTGTCCCATCATTCGTCTGCAATATAATAGATTGGAAAGTGCACATACACGTCACTCTATATTATATTATATGCACACACGTTATATATTATATATAGGACATTTTCGTAAATTCTCGGATGTTTTCTGTCGATACGTCTTGTACAGCTGGTGGTGACTTGTATATTATACATATATAATTAATGCTATTTTAAATGCGAAAACGGCTTCTCTCCAGCGAATGAGTCGTCATGTTCCGTGAATGGCTATTATACGAAAATCGATTTCCCATCGACAATATAATAATACAATAAAATATAACGTATCATAATGGTATTATAATATTTGATGACATTTTTATTGTAATTGCATAGGAATCTCAATGATATAATAAATTAATAGACAGTGCATAGTCAAGTATAACGATATACCTTTATACATATTATTATAATATTATGCTCTGTTCAAAATAAGAATAGTATAGTCAGCGGCGGTCAGGCGTATTGTCAGACACTTCCCCTACAAAGTTGACGCGAAAGACAAGTGATTTGGAACAAAGCCACGCCCATGCGCGCACACTTGTTTGCCGACTATTCATATTTTCGACAGAACATAGACGTCCACTGCCGTCTGCAGTTAAAACAGCACTCATGTTTAATGTTGAGTTTCTAAAAAATGCTTCACAGTGCGTTCGACGACTTTCATATTATCTGCTACAATATAGGTGTGCAATTGAGGAAACTATCCGCAGTCAACGCATCCGTCGGAATATCATTTAGATATCACTAATATTAGGATTACATAATATTATATCATAATAAAGTCTGTTATTATTATTAGGCGCTACGACGTTGCCCGAAAAAGTATTCAAAAACGAAAACACCGTTACTATAACAATTTGATCAAAAATTAAAACGGGGAACAACCGCGCGATTTCTAATCTAAAATATATTCAAATATTGCGAAATTGTTTGCGCAAAACTTGGGACGGTTTGAAAATATACAGCGATAAGTGAATTGTAATGTGGCTACCTATAATAATTGAGATTTGAGAATGCATATTATAAATTATACAACATAATTTACTCACCTATCTAATACATGTTTGCGGTATGATTATATTTTTAATTTATTTTTAAAACTAGTTTACATCATAATATTAAATTATTATATAGTTATCTCGGAAACGAGTAAATTGAATTATGAATATGGCATATCTATAAATTACATTATTACAAACATGATTGATTCTTTTATTTCGATAATATATAATAATATATACATCAAGGTCCATGGTTCGTAGATTATCTTTGAAAGTGATGCGCAAACATTATATTTTTGTATGATAGAAGGTGAGGAAATCTTTGGAAAAAGATCTTATAACTATAATATACACGTTACAATTTTTATGTATTTAAAAGGTCCAAAAAAAGTAAATAATAAAATGTATTTTAGGTGAAATGAGTAACCCCACCCACTGAAATGCAGAAACTTATTAGTAACGCCATATGTACATTAAATTATTACATAAAATTGTATTATTTATATTATTTTATATTTTATTTATATGGATTGTAATACACAACATAAAACAAGTTATTTCAAAATTAAAAGAAATTAATATATTATTATTTTTATGTTTATATTTTGAAATACCTAATTAAATTATATAACATTATATTTTGTTTTAATAATTATAGTATTATTACCTATAGCTAGTCAATTATTCATCTATATTACTTCTACAGCAATGATAGGAATATCACGCACTATCATGGCCACCTTACCAATAATGCAGTATATGGAGGTGGTAATGGAGGCGGGATCAGCAATTATATATGGTTTATATAAATCCGAATTTTTGTGTAGGTATACAATACTATATATATATATATATATATATATATATAATCGAGTATAGTCGTAGTGATCATGAAGTTTTATTTTTGGAAAGTCACTTTTGGAATTCAGAAAGCAATTAGAACAATTTATTTTAGATGATTATCCAAAGAAATTAAAGACAAAATCGAGAAATAAAATTAGTCAGTAAAAACCTTTTAAGTTTCTTACCCGCGGGTCAGTAGAATTTGTCCACGGTCACCATTTGATGACCACTGCAGCAGTGTAGAATAAATTAGAAATTATTGTATTATATCAAATTTGTAAATTACACAAGTTCTTCACAAACCGCATGCATAATAATATATAAAATATAATGTATACTTCTAAATTATAAATAAATTTATAGTTAAATAATAATTATTTTTTATGCAAAAGAACTGCCATAAGCATTATATTTTTAAAATCTTCATAAGAACAAATTTTCGTTTGAGATTTTAAAACCATTGGTCAGATTTTATGTGGTTATGTTTTTATAGTATTCTAAAAATAGTACGCTCGTTTTCTATCCACAAGTGTATTGGTTCAATTTTTTCAATCATTCCGCATCATAATATTAATAAATTATTAAATATTTTAATTTCAAGTGTTTAATTGAATGTTTGTAGGTATTCAAATAAGTAGTTCTTTTTTTTTTTTTTTTTTATTAGAAAAGAAAATATATATACAATAAGTAATTTTGATGGTTTTTTTTAACAAGGCTTGATGACGTGAGTGAAGAGGGTGCCCAGTGACACTACTTCAGTAATAAGTAGTTCTACATTAAAATATCGAAAAACCAAAAATAGAAAATATTCATAACAGATTATTAACAAGTCAACTGTAATAATAAAATATTCGACTAGAACTATAATCCATATGGATTTTTTCAAAATAGTACCAATGTCAAAAACTACTGTAACTATTATATTTGTTATAATAACAGTATACCAAAACTGGCAATACTAGACAAATGCATTAAATGAAATTAAATCAATAGGTAAGGACGAATAAAACGATTTTTGAGGATCAACGAGAGCCACTTCCTCTTGGTGGGTCGATATAGCTCCTGGGTTATCCTAGTGTTTTTTTTTTATGGTTAAGTTACATGATTATTAAACTATAATTCAAGAAGGACTATATAGACTTGGAAGAAATAAAAATTAAACCTTTTTTCAAATTGGTGGAAAAAAATTACTCCCCCACCCATGTATACGCCCGCTGACCGTTATACCTATGTGCGTCAATGGCTTAGTGAAATATAATGGTATTAACAGCCATATGTAAGTACGGTACATAAAACGGCCAAAGCTTAGAAATACAGGAAGTTTTGCAAATTATATTATACCTGCACCGTCGTTTAGTGTAGTATAACGCACGCATTTCCGCGTAAATTTGTATTTACTTTCCAATGGCATATTATCTTATTAATCTTATTAAAAGCTGCAATACAGTATTTTAGTATTGTTATAATATTTTATTTTGCAAAAGGAAGATATTCCTTAGTAATTTTTCGAATTTGTCGAATTATTTATAGATTTTTCCTTTTTCCGATACCTTATAGAGTCCTGCAACAATTCGATCCCAGCAGCTGTGTTTTCGATCAAAACTAAACTATATACATAATATGTTAATCTCCACTATACTCTTATCTTATATTTTTAATGTCAATTGTACTAACTATATCCTATAGTATTCGGAGGTAACTTCTGAAAACATGTGTAACGTATTATCGAAATTAAAGATAAAAACAGCATCTGTGTTTGTACGTTGGTTTTTTATGATATTTTTATTTTTAAGCGAGTTTTAAGCAATATAAAATTTCAATATTTTTCACTTATAATTCGTTTATGCTTGTTTGAAAATTGAAACACCGCAAAAACCGCCTTAAATTATGTTCTAACCATTAAATGTTATGATGGTTTATTCTCTGTAATATGTTAAAACTAATAACTGACAACACGAAATTGGTTCAGATAAACCCAAATTCGCTAAATGTCTAGTCGCTCTATTCGGAAACAGAACAGTCGATGTTTCAATATATTATATAATATTATACATCGGTCACATTCATGATTTAACTATTAAATTATACTATAGTTAATAATAATTAGTATGTGGTGGCTTTTGCCCAAAGGAACATTTTTAAGGGGTCTCTAAAATAAGTAAAAAAAAAGAAATCGTTGGTGTACTATTATATGTATATTTGGTATAATCAGGAGTACCTATGTATATGGCTATATCATCTGGTTTTTCCTCCAAAATAAAATCATACAAAAAAGATTATAGTATAAATGTTTATGAATTATATTACTAGGCTAGAGGTTATATCTAGGTATAACTAATCAACCATTTGAATTTCATGTAATTTTATTAATCTATTATTATTATTTTAGTAGTAAGACTTGTTAGACGACTGACGAAAAAACATTGAATAAACTAAATTACATTTGGAGATGCAGTGAGCCAGTGACCAATTAATAATACTATGATTTATGATGACGGTGGTTATGGTATAATTCTTCTATAGTTTCGTACAATGTATATGTTTCTTTTAAATCATTTTTAGTAAATCCATCTGTTTATTATAATATGAGTATCATCGTCGCTTTTTATCCGGAATAACGCAAGAGAAGGTTGGTATTTATTTATTAAATAAACTATACTTCCCGATGATCTCTAAATTAAAATCATCAATAAAACGGATGCCGCGTTTTACGAAAATTCCATGCCGAATTCCAATCAAATATCAATATCCTCAACTCCTAACAATATTTTTCAAAACACTTCCGTACAATCCTACGATGATAGACGTTTCGAACGCAGTAGGTGCATTGACTCAGTGACATACTTGACATATCAGACTTAAATGTAAATAACTTCAACCATGTGAAGATGACTCAGCGGAATCTTCATACAAGTTATATCACAATTTCATATTAGAAATATAAATTGTATTATACCTATTTTCTCTAAAAAAATGATGGGTATATTGTCGTATTGGAAGGCTTCGTACAAGGAATTTTGAATGTTCATAGCTATCACACGGTAATTGCATATTATACTTGATAATATGTTGTGTTACTATTAAAAGAAAATGTAGGTATTATAGAAAAAAGAAAAAAAATGTTAAACAATATTTTCCTAGATATTATTGAAAAGAAATATTATGCGTATACCGGTTACTTCTAAAGGATGCACATGGACATCATACTATATCAAAAGTTTATAACCTCTGCATATAGTTCAACAACTATACGCGGTTCCAAAACAAGCACATTTAATAAACCATTTTTCATTTTTGTAAGGTACTATGAGTTAAACTTAAAATCAACCCATTCGTTAACGAGCTTCGGATTAACTTCTAACACAAACACACACACACACTAAAATGTGAAACACAATTAATACACAATATACATCGAACATTCTATAGTGTACTCATTGTTATTATTCTTATAATAATAATAATAATAATATGTAAATAACGACGTTGGCCGCTCGTTATCTCGTTATTAAATATCCAGCGGCGGTTCGTTAGTGTTTTATAAATGTTTTAATATCATTGACGATTGTACTATACAATAATAATAATAATAATATTATATAGGATAATCCGTTTAATAAACGACAAGGTACGAACGCACGCAAAGTAAACATTATAATATTATGTAGGTACAATACCTACTAAATGTAATATAGTCGCGACGGGACGCCGGCGATGTTGCCCCGCAGCCGCCGCCGGCTTTTCAATAATATATTATATTATTATTATTATATAAATAATAATAAATACCGGCGCGAGCCCAATATACATGCACATCATATTTACATAATACGCACGTATGCTATATACAATTATACAGGGTGATTTTTTTCACTTTAAAGGGCGTGCGAAGATATTTGCGAAAAACTGTTAAGCACTACCTATTGATAATAAGTTTGTCTAACCCTGACGCCCTCGAGAGTGAATCAGCAAAATTTCAGATGGCATAATAATTAACGAGATTCCAGGGGATGTGATGCACCGAACGGTACACGATTTGTGAAAAAATATCATCGCTCTGTATATAAATCGTACACACATGTCGGGTTCCGAGTCGGCGGCACGGCGGCGCATCAACCTCGCACGCCGCGGTTAATTTAAAATAATATTAAAAACAAATAAACGACGACGAAATAATAAATACAAATAAATTACAGTCGACGGCGGTGATAGTTTTAATAATAATAATATTATTATAATTGGAAACGTTAAAAAAACAAACGGCCCGCGGCGACCCGGCGTTATGTTCGATGTACCGTGTTTCTGTATAATTTTTTATATTTTTACAATAAAATATTATAATAATGTGCACGCGTGTAATGTAATTATTACTGCTACGTGTAGACAGACGGTTTGGGTTTTGGTATGCTACTAAAAACACAGCAAGAAAAAAACATCTACTGAAGAAAAACGCGTATACGACTTGGACTCTAGAAATAAGAAAATTATTGACTCGTGGCCATGATAGAGTTTGAACACGGGAAACAGGTATTTAAAAACGATTAAAAAAAAAAAAAATGAGAACTATTTAAGATTTCCAGGACATCTGACTTCGAGTCAATATCAGGATAATTATTACAATATGAACATTCTGGTATGTATTAAACAAAATCATTCAATTTGATCTGAAAATCCGAATTCAATCGACGAAAACCCTGCGAAGAGAAACGCTATGCCAAGTAAAACTTTATTCAAATCCCAATACCAAATACTCTTACAAGTCTCCTGGAACACGCTTCTATTGGGAATCAACCCAGACTTCCAGACTCTAACGGAACCGGTGATATGATTTTAAAAAAACCAAGGCATTTGCAGGTGTATAAGCTATCATAATTAATTTAACGCCATTCGCGACGGTATTTTGAAATCAATAAAACTCACACATAATAACTGTAAAATTGTGTATATGGTAATTTTTAAAATAAAAGCAATTTTTTCACTTAAAAAATTATTGAAGAATTTCAAGTCTGGACTGACTAATGATGTATTAAATAGATATAAAAATAGACTCATTCCATTCAACCAATATCAAAATATTAAAATTACACATCGCATTGTTGTTTGAACACAGATATATACTGCATTATACGACTACCTATATTAGATGCAATTTCGAAAAATATACTCGTGATTTTGTATTGAAATATGAAAGAACATTCAAAAAAATTGTTAGATACATGATTTTATAGCTATAATAATTGAAATAACTGACCAACATTCAACGATTGCAACAAAAGCGTTCTTTCATCTTTGTACAAACCGTTCACTTTCGAAAAATAAGAATTTTAAAGTACGTATACCGCATTATTATTATGGTTAGATTCTCAAAAAACCATCTCATACCTGCCTAAACACTTCAGACCTAAAAAATTATCTTAAAAAGACTTCTCCCCCCTTGCTTCCTCATTAATATTTAATTTCTATGACACGATCTAATTATACTTTTGAATAGATTGTAAGTGAATTGTCTGGTAAAAATTTAAAAGAAGTTTTATAATAATTGTTGTAATAATTTGTGGGTTTATTCAAATTTACTTTTTAAGTACTCAAATACGTATTTCAAATACATTTGCAAAAAGTACTTGGACAAAGTGTTTTAAATATTTAAATATACTCTGTTCACTTAATTTTTGTTTTTAAATTAATATATTTTATATTTTATATTTAATCACGTAAAACAAAAAAATAAATTATGTTTAATGATTTATACCTACTATTAATATAAAACATAAAAATGTTTGAACAATTGTTTATAAAGCAAATACAAACAATATGAAAGTATTTAAATTTATCAACAAATACTTTTATGAAATATTCATAACTCTTTTATTGGGAGTTCAAATACGTATTTTATATACTTTGCTAATAGGTATTTTTTCAAAACTGCACTGTCTGCACATAATATTATTATTTATTATCATACATACTAAACGTTAGGTAATACAACAATATTATACTATAATGTATTATCTATATTTACTACAATAAAATATTAAATACTACCTAAAAGTAAGTTACCTGTATTCTGGCTTCGGTCAGTCCAATTTTCGACGCTAGTTCCTCCCTGCAACAAGCACACAAGCCCATTAAAAAAATATTACATTAAACTGTCAAAATGAATGTGGGTGTATTTTACTCAGGCCCACATAGATCGCCTGTTTTCAAGCATAACGCGGTATGTACGTATACTTAATATTATTGTTTATTATATTTATGGTACCTATATTTTGATTAAGAAAAAAAATCTATTGAACGACACAAAACAAATTAGCTCAAACGAGTTTTTTAAAAAACAGAGAATTTCAAAGAAAGTAAATCTTTTTAAATTTAAGTCAGAAGATAAATTGAAATTAAATAAGATTTGTAATAAGCCAAGTTCAGCAGTTAAAAATAAACAAATTTTAAATAAATAAAACATTTTTATATATAGCTACTCATTAATATTATTTATTATGATTTATGACAGACCGGTAAATAGTTTCCAATTCATTATGAAGCACAGTTCACATCCGTATATATAGTATACAACATTATATAGCAGGTTCTTAAAATTTTGGATCACCATTATATTATTGCGAACAATAATTATTGTTGATTGTTAGATTTAAATATTTATAAACCGATAAAAAAAACTTAAAAGAATATTATGGGTAGTATCGAAGGACATGAGAGATAAAGAGATGCCTTCATCATATGCATGATTTGAAATTCATAAATACTATGTATTGAATATCTCAGCCCACCTTCTAACCTAAAAACGTTGATTACATTGTATTCTGTAAACTGAAACTGCCACTTGGAATTTACAAGTACCTATATAATATTACAATTTAATTCAGTGAAAAAATATAATAATTATTATTATCTTAAATGTTTATAAAATTCCTCGTTTTTTCTATAAATCCGATTTAATGATAACCTAGATATTATAATATTATACAAATTCCATTCATGCTCTACTGAATTAAATGTTACCATTTTTTTTATCTTGCGTTTAATGCTTATTTTCTGGTTTTGTGATTATCAGCACATGTTTTAGTATTATTTTTGAAATCAAAACAAACGAAACGTTAAACTCTCAAGATGTTAAATGCGTATTGCAGCGTACACGTACAGTTTTTGCATCATTTATTTTGTTTATTGGTATAAAAATAATTTAAAATTGTTAACGTTTGAAAATATAACATGTCAAACCAGCAGTTATTTAACACTATGGTACGCGGAAGACTTACATATAGTGGTATACGAAAGGTCACAAATTGGTAGAACTACGCGCGGAGAGTGAGTAATTTAAATAAATTAAAAACTAATTTACTCGTAATAAAATTATTCCATACAACGTATGACATGCATTATTATTTTTATCCGGTAGGTATCACGGTAAATCGGAAAATCGGAAAATACAACAAATCTTATCGTCAACATGCAATGCGCAAGTATAGGTACGTATAGAATACTAGAATGTAGATATTTTGAATACATTATAAAATTGAATTATTGTTTGTTATTAAAAGGTACAATTTATTAAAATGAATACAATATTCTATGAATGAATAATAATATTGTAGTAATTTACCGTCTTATTGTTTGAAAGAAATTTGTTACAATTTTGAACAATTCTATTATATTAGATACTAAATTGGTACGCGAAAAATAAACGTTGAGAACCGTTGTATTAAACGTTACCTACTTATATAATAATTAATAGGTATTTATACCACACATTCAAACCAATTTAAACGCATTATCATCATCCCTAAAACTTAACTGGAAACTTTACTAAGAAAACTGACCTGATAACGGTGCAAAAGTCTACTGTTTGGGTCTACCTTCCCAGATTTACATAATTTTATTTATAGATAAAATGGCTGTAAAATCATAGGTGCAATTTCAATAAAAAAAAAAAGTAAGGGTGCTTAAAATACGCATTTTCTCATCTGTTTTTTTTTTTTTTTTTTGAGAAGTTTTTGATATATTTACACAAACATTATTTGATGGTGCTAGTTTTAAAAATAGGGGTGCAAATACCCCCTGAGCCTGCCTGCCTCCCTATTTGTGCCTACGTGTAAAAGACTTGAGGAACTCACCTGGTGAACACGTCCGGGTAGTGGGTACGGCCGAACGCCTTCTCCAGCTCGTCAAGTTGGTAACTGGTGAACGTGGTCCGGTACCGGCGCTGTTTCCTTTTGTTGGTACCACCCGCGGATGGCGGACCACCGTAGCAATCGTCGTCGTTGTCCGCCGAAGCGTCGTGGCCGCCACCGGCTCCGCTCATGTCCACTATTCCGTCTCTGCCGTCACCGTCGGCGTGATCGTCGCAGCCGCCGTTTTCCGCGTCGTCGTCCGCGCCGTTATCGTCGTCCACGGCGCCGCTGTAGTAGCCGGGTGGCGGTGACGAATAATAGTCGTAACCCGCCGAGCCGGTTCCGGTTCCGTGGCCACCACTACTGGCCACCGCGGCCATTAACGACCTACAGTGTTGCTGTTGCTGTTGGTGCAACTGTTGCTGCTGTTGCATTTGGTGGTGCTGCTGCTGCTGTTGCTGTTGTTGTTGCTGCTTATGTTGTTGCTGTTGAACCACCATAGCCGCCGCCGCCACGACGGCAGACCTCTCCCGCATCATGGTCGCGGCCATGGCCACCGCAGTGGCCGCGGCGGTACGTTGTCTCTCGTCAAACGGTACTGCTGCGTACTCTCCCGACTGTGGCTGGTCGTCTTTCTGTGGTCCGTGGCTATCGTCCACCGACGCCACGGCGGCCACGGCCGATACCCCCTCCGCCGCTGCTGATACTGCTGCCGCCGCCGCTGTTGCTGTTGAAACATAATTTACTCAAATTAGTATAGGTACAAAAAAAGCATTCGTTTATCGTATAGGTTTATGTAGGTCATATTTTGGCCTACAACGAGCGTAGCTATTCAGTAAAACAGAGTCGGAAAAAACATTATACTATTTAATATTTATAAGCACCGCGCTGACATTAGCTACGACTACAAAATTTATTTCGTATATACATTATAATATATTTATAAATATGCAATTTTGGTTGCGATGATGGAGACCGTTTGTACTTAATAGTGCAATGTAAAATTTTACAACTCTTTTTAGACGTATATACCTACACAAAGATTCACGATGAATGAACAGTCGTCTAAATTATAATATTCTCATAAACTGTATAATATTATATATTAACGATTCTGTTGCACTGCTGCGGAGTGGATCGATTATACTTATACCATAATATCTGCAACCTTTAACGATGAGGTCACATAATATTATGATTTTTGAATATAATTATAGGTACCTACTGCTGTATAGTTTGGTTTTAAAGATGTCCAAACAATCTCATTTTTTTGGGCAATTATAATTTAGCTCCGTTCCAAACCTTATTCAGCTTATTTTTTAAAATAATGATCCATTTTGATAATTAGAACTAACTACTAAGTGATCTTAAAAGTTGTAAAAAAAAGTGAGATTGGTACTTTTAGACCAAAGCTACAAACTTAAGAAATAGTATAAGTGATTCAGAGTTTGTTTTGTTTATACATGATGGTGGTTTATTTAGTGAGTTTACTAAATCTAATCCGTTTATAAACAACGACTTCTAAATCTTGTTATAATAAATTTAAACCGTTTTTTATTAGTTTATTGATTTATTGTATATTTAGCAGTCAAGAGCCCAAAAAACAAAATACGTATATTACAATAAAATGATCCAAAGAGAAATGAGGAGAAGGTGACAAGGTTGTATACTGTGATATGAGTTATGTATTTGCTAAGGACATACCTACCATAATAGAATGACATAAATTGGTCAGAAGCACAGTTTAAGTCGATACAAATCGAAGGATGTCAATGACATGGTATTGGGTTTGGCAAAAAGCTTTGGATTTCGTTAACCATTATACTGATCGGGCTGAGAATCGTGAGGTAACCTCACTGAGGTTTATAGATTTAGCGTTATATTATCAATCACAGCGCGGGATGGCTTAACAAAATAACAAGCAATAATAATAGGTATATACTCACACACGATACAACATAAAACATTATAAACTTTAAGGACACACGTAGTGTTATTAGTTTTTTACCTATATGGTATTGTTATGGTATATATAAATTGATATCCCCGGGATGTCTGTTAATTATAATAAATATAATATGATGATATGATAGGTACATGTCGTGATAGATATGATGTATAAGTATAATATGTGTACTGAACAACTGAACTCGCGAAGGTAAATCGTCGATGCAATGCGAGTGAAGTAATAATAATTAGTATAGTAATATTGCGAGTATATACAATATGATATAGAACAAGTGCAATGTTTGCAATATAAATAATAAATACACAATATTATGTATAGCTATACATTATATACTGCAGAAATTATTATTTCCATGGCATATTTATATAATTAATTTACCTATATTTATATTTTATATAACTCCGGATCATACATCATATATACATATATGTATATATATATCGAGCTATCGGGTAATAATATTGATATAACAATCTATCCGATTGATCAATATACAGATCATAATAATATATTATATCATGTACAAATATTATAATATATAATATATAATATAATGATGGTATCGTTGTTCAGTGCAGCGGAGTATAGGTACTATGAAATATTATAATAGTGTATATAATATAATGCACTCGCATTAAATATATACATTTAACGACAACTAGTTGTTGTTTAATATGTACAATGTACCTACAGGCTACAATATACTATAAATTGCGATTATTATTTCCATATTATATACCTACCTATATGTATACATGTACGATTATTGGTAAATTCAAGTAAGCTCCTACCTGTATGATCTCTATGATCCGTGTTCTATATATTATAATTATTATATACATATAATATAATATATAATATATATATATATAGTATATACCTATACAAGATAATAGGTTCCTTATATAGGTAAAATAACGATAATAATATAATTTCGATCGATCAGCCAGCAATGGGCACGATATAATTATTTATTATCGTCGATTTAAGACTGTGTATGACTATTTTAATTTACCTTTAAGACGTATGCATAATATATAATATTATACATCATTATTATAGACGCACGCATGCGCGCCAGAGATCACCGGCTGTCCAGATTATACCATAAAAAATATATAATATTAATGTAATTCTATGATGATAGATTGAGATTTTTACTATTATTATTATTACGTTTCGGCAGCAATGGCGGCCACCATCATTATCATATTATTATTATTATTATTATTGTCGTCGTCGTCAAGACGTGCACGCAAATGCAGTGTTAGGAGACACGCCACGGCCCTCGTGTCCCCACCGCGACAACGTAGAGGCACACGAGTGCGTACGACTTTCCCCCACGACGAAAAGCCCGCCTATATCGTCGTTCACTTATGTAAACGTTATAATCACACAGCGTTTTAATCTCTGCGTCACCTACATAACATATTACGACATCCACGAGCCCAGACTAGACTGTAAATAGTTTTAATAATAAAAGACAATATATTTATATATAATATTATCATCATTGATTTTATATAAGATTATATAATATAGGTACCTATATAAAATATGTTTGATGATGTAAATTTTTTTCCTCGGATTAGCATTTTTTTTAAATTTAAAATTCTATAATAAGTTTATCATGAAATAAATACAGGCTTAAAATAGAGTTGTTGGTCGAGAATCCATTATACACGATACAGCCACAATCTCAAATCAATGTCAATACATTTTTTGTTATATAATTATAAGGATTTTACTAATCATCTGCTATAGCAAAATAAGCCTTTAAAATTAAAATAATTTAAAGTACATAGACGATAAAAACGTTTTTTATTATTTCATGCAGACATGTATAGGTCATGTGAGCTGAATGTATAGCTATAAAGTATAAAGTACCTCAAATATGCATAAAGCAACATGATGCAACTGCAACAAAGTTTGAATACTAATTTTATTGTATTTTATTTTTGCGTACTGCACCAATAATCGCATGTATACCTACTAAAATACAATGCACGTGACTTTAATTTGATGGAGTTCTTAATCAGCGATTATTGTCAGCTGGTGGTTATCAGTTTATTACGAATATTTAATAATTAATTTTTATCGTAAACAACATTTGTCTACTTAGGACAATGCAATTATGATGTGTTACCTATAGGTACACACACTAAGCGTCTGACTATAATGAATATTAATAGACAGTCGCTCGTAACATATATAACTTGGGACTTTAGAGAAACAAGAGTTGCATTTACAGTGATGCCAATAAGAGGCGATATGCAGGTTAATGGTTTTTACAAAAAAGTAACTATACGGTAACGCGATTATACTATATGTTTGTGATCATCATTAATTATTATTTATATGATATATTTATTTATTTAGTTTACTACAAGGACTCAATTATTGAGGGCTCTGTTTGAAGATGTCTACTCGGTAAAGAAATCCCAATTTTCCCCTATCATTGAATAACTTTGTTTATAAGTATATACTACTGATACTATAAGTAGAAACACTGCAGGTTAAACAATTGATATGTAAAATAATATGAATTTGTGACCCCTTCTGTTATATTCCGTTTAGACAACCAAATGCATGTTGAACCAATGTTTAACGCTTCTAGCGGAAAATTGAAATCACCATTGGTTGTCACTAATCTTTGTTATATGGTTATATGTTTATATGGTATACCTTCAATAAACGTTATTGTATATTCATTATTATCACGATTAAAGACATATAAATAGGTAAGTAAACTATTTGAACTTTTTTTTACACCAAGAGCAAGTATAGTTCTACACTGTTCTACATGTATTCCATGATTATTCGGGGAGGGCCATTTTTTTTCGTCTAGTTGTCGTAGTGGTGAAAACATATGAGATACAATAATTATTGTATTATTGTGACTATATAATAATTATTACTGAGCATAATATGATATATACATATAATATAGTCGGATGGCTGTATCCCGCGAAACCATTTCCATAGCGACCACTCGATCATCCACGCCGTGTACACAAACAACACCATCACACAAACACGGTTGACAACACAAATCACAGTACCCAAATCATGATCGATGGGTTGGCCGCGGACGTGGATGGCTCGTTGAAAGGCGTACTCGAACCGGAAGACAAAACCGCGGTGATGCTGATCTCGGCCATACTGCTGGAGCACTTCGGCGACGGTCTTCCGGTGCACGCGGACGTGGTCATGGACACGGTCCAGTACCGACTGGCCCGGGACGAGACGATGGCCGTGCGGGCCCCACAGGACGGGTGCTACTGCGTGTGGGCGGACCGCCGGGCGTCACGAGCGTACCGCTGGTGCCTGGCGCGGTTGGTCCGGTCCGGTCGGATCCGCGTGGTGTACGACTGCGGGTGCGGATGCGGCGCGTGTCTAGAGGACGGCGCCAACGGCGGCGGGTGTGCCAAAGGAGGGACTCAAAGGCCGACGATGGCGGCTGCGATATTATAAAATCGTATAGTCGCCGTCGACGAAGAGCATTTTGTATCATACACAAAACACTGAATTACGCCAATAAAACGCATAATAATAATATAAACAATACATTATATAAAGATTTTATTATGACACTCGATAGTTTGTCTACGAAAAGTGTTAAAACGCAGTGCTATCAAATCGACGAGAATAAACTGAATGCAACACCACAGTCTTCCCCCAAAGGCCACAGCGTGCATATATCACACCGCAATTATTCGGATCACCATATACACACGACCTGCTTTACATATATTACCTTAATATTATGAATCATTTTTTTCCGCAGCTAAAAAACTCCGCTGTTCGACTAAATTATTAGATTTTCAAGAAAAACGAAAACAACAATTTTAATTTTTTCGAATTTCGAAAAATTAGGAATTAGGTACAAACAATAATAATTATAATTTACTTTACTTTTCGTAACCCAAAAACGCTTCTAAATATTATTACGTGGGAACAAATATTTTGAGAATTTGAGGATTTTTGAGAACGTTTAACGCTGGTATACATATATAGTACAAAACAAACATTTTTGAACAATCAATATATTACCTACCTATATAAATATTACGTGTAGGTATACAATATACATTATACATGATAAACAATATGTAATATGCAACAGTTATATACTTATATGCATATATTATATAGTTTATTGTTTTACCCACAGATTACAGGTATATACAGTTTTTGTATAAATCTGTGGTTTTATATAAAAAAAAAAAAAATAATAATAATAATAGAGTTGTTATATAAGAGATGTTAGGTGATTCGTCAATGTCGTTTATATTGTTATGCGTTTTTGTTAAAACTTTACAAGTTGAAATTATAATTGAAAAATTTCAAGATTAGTATTATTCCATTATAATGATATGATTGTTTTTTTTCTTTTCATTTGTCTTATAATAGTATAATACATGAGATTTATTTATGACAATTTATTCTGGTAATAATTAAAATATATTAAAATAATCGGAAATTAGTGATTTTTTGGTCGACAATATTTTCTTGTTAGTTGGTGTCGGTGTGTATATTACAGTAACGCGTTAGTATACGTATTCCTTCTGGAATTTCGATATAGAACGGATATAGCGGAAATCCGTCTATTTAACGGAAATTATCTATTTCATAGTCGCGCGAGCAAAAGAATAGAGACAGATATAAAATATTCAGTTTACGCTGATTTTAACTGCACAATATTCCGAAACATAACACCTCCTTCTGACGGTTTTCGCAGCAGCCACTACGTTTTTAAACAATCCTAAGACTCTAACTCATAACTCATAAGTCTATTTCATCTTACACATACTCCGCAACCTCACCGGTTTCGGGTGCACCATCGCGACGCTTGACGATCGGTCGAATTATGAAAACGTTGCAATGGTCTCGCGGGACGCAGTGAACATGTAATAAAACATGTACCAAACACATCATGGTTTAAGACCTTAAATAATATATATATATATCATACATGATACATGTATACCTATATGTATAATAATTAATATAATATATATTAATTTTATGACTCTGGTAAAACCGATATCAAAAGAATCATGTTTATTCGCGTGCATGACGATTTACTAACCCATGTTTGTATTACGCCTAAAATAAAGATATTATTTAATAAATACGCGCACTGTGGACACGACAGTTCACGTGACGGCAAGACAAGTGTATAATGCACGGTCTGTTGTTTATCCGTCAGGTACTCAGGTAATACATTTAATCGAGCATTTAACATCACAAAAAACAAAAATAAAATGATTGCGGCGCAATACCAATTATCAAACGTAACTATACCTAAGTACCTACTATGGTCTAAACGTAAACGGAAACTCTATTAACAACGTACACCGACATCAGCTATTTCATTGTGGCACTAAATAATTTGCCAACAAATTAACGTATAAGCACTTAAAACTATCATAAATTCAATTATAAGGCAACAGCGTTTATAAGACTGTCGAATTGTGCAGTCCGAAATTAACAGTTTTATTACTTTTACTATAGGACGCAATAATTCAATATTTTCGATGAATAAAATACATTAAACGATTTTTTTTTTCAATACGATAACATTGTTACGTCCCGAGTGAACGTCGATTCATACATCAACGTAGAGATGAAATACTGATGTTTACAATGTAATAATGTCTTTATTTTCACAAGTTAATAATAATTGATACAAAAATACAGTTTATATGCTATAAAGGTGTTGGTGAGCGGTGTTACGACCTTACTCTGAAATATTGTTTTAAATGACAATGAGTGGTTTTACGACCTGCCTCTAAGTGTCTTAAATGTCCCTAACCGTCTGATTAAAATTTAAAAACCGTTTGGCTTACATTTTAGAAAAACCCGTCTGGCTCATATTTTAAAAACCGTCTGACGAGCTCTTGTCGTGGTCCTCTTATATATGCTCGTATCCGTAGGAGTAGGTGATCGTACGTGGTGGTGAAATCTGGCACAAGGCAGAATTTGAGTCTCCTGGTGTAATTGGTTATTCTAGTCGATTCACATCCTTTCTTAGTAATAGTGACTTTCCGAGAAGAGACGTGTGACAATGCTTTTGTAGTTTAATTATCTACGCCTTTTTTACGATGACCTCAGCATGTTATTTTATATTAATTGCCTACTTAGTTATATCACTACTCATAGTAGAAACTTACACTAGGTTTTGAATATTGATAGGGTACGTAACAACATCCATAATTCGTGTGATTTTAGATTTGTAAGATTTTAATATGAAGAATTCTTAAATGTCCTAGGTACTGCAAGTCTACAACTTCTTGTACTTCTGTAATTGGGTCTTCTCACTGTCGGGCAAATTATTTAAGTTATGATCTATCGGCGTGAGGTAGGCATATATTTCAGTCAAATGTAACTGAATACAATTTATCACTCCGCCACTGGATACAAGAATTGTGCGATTTAACGTATATGAATCTCAACTTTAAAGTTACACACAAATGACCGACCCGGTCAAAATTGTGATTTTATTGTCAATTATTGAATTATGATTGACAAAGCACGAGGCGACGGATTGGAAAAAACATTCCAAAATCTAAGGTGACTAATATATAAGGTCAACCATGATATATATATATATATATATATATACATGACCAGACATGGCAGGAGCCAAGAGAGTGTTTTATTTAATAAATTTAATGGAACTGCTAGGTCAGACTCGAAATAATATAAGATATAGAGTGTTTTCTTTTCGAACAGAAAATGGTATATTATGTTATTACTTATTGTTATACATAATGTATGGGCGCGGTATATAATACGTCTGCACCGGCGACAATTATATTACAATTATTGTCTACGGGGCAACATATATATGACATTTAATTAACACAATCGGCGCCGGGCTAATATACACTCGCTCACACGAATACGTATACATTTATATGCATTATACATGTATACTAATACTAAACTAATACCATACCTGTACCGGTCGTGCCGTCTTTACTCTGTATCATGTGTATAATATTAAGTACGGGTGGCGCCATACCGGCGGACACCAAACAACACGTGCGACGTTATCGACGACGCGAAAATACAAATATTTTATTATTTTGACGTCAAATCGACGCGTATCATAACACCTATGGTCGTCACGTGCAGCACAAACCCAACACGGCCCCGCTGAAATTCCAGTGCCGAGCCATGGAATAGGTTACGTCCGAGTTTTCACAAGAGACGGTATACGGACAATTTATTCAACCTCAACACAGACGTCGCACACCAATATATATAAAAAAAAATATATATTTTAAAAATTACGTTACAATACCTTTGCGGTGATACCGATGAGTACCTATAAACGTCCAAATTACACACCCCGACGAGACCTGTACGTGACGTGATGATAATGACTCGTCGGGGGCGTGGAGAAGTGACAGCTTGAGCGGCACTGTCATATTCCGTCGTAGTATATTACCCACACAGTGTGCGTACGCATAATAAAGCTGCTACACCAATATACCGACGACTTTAACACCGTGACGAGTCGCAGCGGAACCGGAAACAAAGCGCACTGCAATACACACACACGCTCGCAATATATTACACACGGGGCAACTTGTATGCAATAACGTAGTTAATACGGCTAATAATATAATAGAATATAGTACCGGCGGCAGAGTTTGGGTGTGAGAAGAGTCGGGGGCAGGTGACCATAATTAGCCGGCTTATAATTTCCCGTCTGCGATGTCACGTCGTCGTCGTAGCCGCAGCGCAGCCGTTAACGTGACCATCGCGCCATACGAAACGTAAAAATTATGTTATTATTATAGTGAACACGACTTCAACACTACACATGAGTGTGCATCATCTATATTATGTGTTCGTATCGTTGTTTTACGAATGTATGGAGCTATATAACATGTTATATGTTATATATACATATGATAGGTAAAAGGTAATAATATAAGCCCAGTATGACAGCTTATTGTACATAATAATAACCCACTCGTCAACGAAAAACGGTTTCGTCTAAGCGCACCACACCCCAACCCCCACCGGAAACTATACGAGTATAGACTATACACCACCGCAGCGGGCCGTTGTTATTTTCCTTCTCGTTATTTAATGTATCTATCTAATCCAATTTGTAGCCGCGCGAATAGCGTAGCGTGACATATTATATTATATATATAGAATCCGACTGCTAAATGCCACTGCAGTATATCTATATATGAACCGTGGACAAATCAAATTACAGCGACGCAGCTTCACTACTTTTCGTGTACGGATCACAGCATTATCTATAAATTATTAAGATATTATACATGTCTCTAACAAGTTACAATCCGTCCGAAGTCTGTCTCTTCGACCAATGTGATATTAAGTCACTTTCGGACTTATCTCAAAAATGTAATTTATAGTAGGTATATGAACGCCTATTGTAGCACATAAGTGGCATGCAAACATAATTATATTAATATATATATATATATGTGACAGAGTTTTAGGGATTCAACCCCTTCCTAGAAATTAATAGTTGAATAATTTATTTGTAACAAATAAAATATTACATTATATGTGATAGTGATTATTGCAAATTTCTTATGAAACTCCCGCACGAATTTTTTTTTTTGCTGTACCTACATGCCTGATAACTGGTAATGAATATAGACAAAACTAACAGCAATATGATACGTACGACATGTCGACATCCACAGTTTATTTTATTTTACTAGGTATATTGCCTATATTTTATATTTATTCACATGGCTTATAAATTATAAGTAAAGAGTTAATTTTTATTTTCTTAAAAGCTTTAAATATAATGCTAGTGTGATTTTAAAAAAAAAAACTATATAAAATATCTTCTAACTATTCTTTAAACTCATAGATAAGCATGTAATATAATTTTTTTTCGTAAAGAATGATTCATCAAAAACAATAAATAATTAGCATCCATCTTTCTTTGATAATATGTAAATTATTTAAATGTAAATTATATTAATAAATGAATGATTTTTAATTTTTTATCATCCTTAAATCAAATAATTTTTTTGGCCTGGAAAACATTGTTGCCAGAAAAATTCATAACTCGAGAAATTAACAAAATGTGTAATTTTTTATTTTATCAGCAACATAATATATACATATATTATGCTAAAATATGAAAAATAGGCTAAATATTCTCTGATGTCCAAAATATACTTTATTAATTATCATGCAAAATAATTTTTTCCTACAGCTCAATATACCTATAATTATGATCCTTTGGTATGCCGTGTGCACAATGTATTTGCGATTATATCACTGCTCATAAATGACGTACACATAATTGCAATATGGTTTCGACAATATAAACTAGTTATTATTATCAAGGTTCTAATTATTCTAAAATGTTTGAAAAATTTTAGAAAAAATAATTTAATAATAATTTATACGTTCTGCTATACAATAGTTATACAGAATATACAACAGTGATAATTAATAATATACTATACTTACACATAATCTACTCGTATTAAAAATGGGGATAATAATATTAGGATATAAACAAATAAATATTGAAAATACTTTAATTTTTTTTTGTATATTTAAAGTGAAAATAAATTATAAAATAAATAAAATACATTTTCTTATGAACATAATGGACTGAGTGGAGAACGTAAACGTAGAACTAATAATGTGAAAAGTCATGTGGTGGTCTGGCGGGGCGTATAACCGACCGGACACGCTAAAATATAGAGTGTGCAGGCATCTAGAATTAAAAGTCAAAATTAATGTTTAAAACTAATTTGTTTTTAATGCGTTTTAAGCAGACCACCAAAACGTATAGTGTATACAGCTCATCAAATTCTTTTAAATTATATTATAAAACAACCGTATAGCGTATAGGTATAATACACGTGTGATGTGTGGATATTTAGGTCGACAAGATAAAGCAGTGTTATTTGGTTTACTTGACCATTAGACTAGGTCCATTAGGGGTTCAAATTATTGTGATTATATCATACCAAAAACAGAAGGTACTGATTTTATTATGCCTTATTTTGTTTAATATGCATTATTAATTTTTTGATATTTTACGTTAAATTATTTTAAAATGTTTACTCATACCTATACCTATTACATCACATATGGTATTATCATAATTATTATCAGCTAGGGATAAGAAAATCAAAATTTACACAGAGTCATAATACCTATAGCCAAAGTCAATTTGTTCCTACCAAAATTAAATTTACCATAATGTTGCGTGATATTATACAAAGATTTAGGTACACGATCGATCATCGATGTGACGTAGAACCACCATTCGTTTTGTTGACTAGAATAAAAAGCATTCTCGACATATATTCAAAGTCAATAAAATGAAAATATTGATTTTTTTAAATTTTGTTAATAGTTTTGAGTTTACATTATTATAACTATATCAAATATAATTGATAAGTATAGTAACCTAAACCTAATTTTTAGATACTTAAACGTGTTTTTTCATGTTCTATCCTTGATAAAATGTCCAAATCGTTTTCACTATTTTGAGCTGTTTATAAACGTTTTCAATTTTTTTAAGTTTTTTTTTTAAATTTCAATAAAAAGTTATCTATTCATTTGGTCAAAAAGCTTTGAAATTTAATACAAAGCTCTTGATATATATTATTCAATAGCAATTGCTATAAAATGAAAAATATTTAAAAATCATATAGGCACGATTTCTAATTCATATTTTGATTAAATTTATTAAAATGAAAATTTACAAATTATTTAGTAGGTAGTTAAAATGTTAAACAAGGTTCCGTGTAACTATGGCAATGAAGTAATTATTTTTATCAATGACATCATCAACCACTATAAAACTATTTAGAAAAAAAACAAGTGTACTTACGTTTTTATGTTTTATTATTGTATTATTACCTAGGTATTTATGATTTATCTTATAGACTTTCGAAATTAAAAATCTAAAACCCCAATCTTCAGCTAATAATCACAATGGTCGAGACCACTTTTCCTATGATAGTAAAACATTATAGACGATATAAATTTAAATATTAAACAAAATATAAACGGCAAAATATAGGTATTACTACCCGTTATAGTGAGATATGAATTTAGAACGTATCAATTTATTACGTTGTTTTTTTAATTTAGCTTTTAGTGCAATTTCAATTAACTACTATTATACAGCTAAAATTAATTTTTTATCATATAAAAAAAAGTTGCCTAAAATATCTTCTCATTTTAACTTTTGATTTGTATATGAAATATCAAACATCAGATTGTGAACATCACTTGTGCAAGTATTTCTGTGGCATATCATAATATATTCCGATGTCTGTGGCCTTCGTCTGGGCTATTATATGAATGTGGTTTAATATTATCTCATTATTTTATAGGTATAGTAAGTAGATATTAAGATGAATGCGTTTACAAGAGTATTCTTTAAGGAAAATAAATTACAAATAAGTAGCTTAATCGCTATTATAATAATGTAGGTATGTTCTGTAGATGATTGTTTTATTTATAAATATAAAACATAATTTACACATTTTATATTTTTATTTATGTCTTTTTCAGAAATATACACGGTATAAAATATACCATAATGAAGTTGAACCTCGCACATTATTGATAACAATAATTATTAATTAATAAGTATACCCTATAAACTTATTTCATATACCTATGTAATTCTATAGTAGTTGTTATGTTTTTAATTTTATAGCTTATGTTAGATACTACATGGTATAGATAGTTTCATGGACCAATTAAAGCTATTAAACCTATTAACGGCTAATTTATTAATATGATACTGTAAGTACACTATTTCCCCGACTTAAGCTGGACGTCTATAAAACGCGTTTAAAATAATTTATTTTTATAGTTTTTGAATTATATTGGAGTAAAATCACAAATTAAACAAACTATAAGTCTATAAAATAATTGAGAATAATATTGAGGGTTTGTCATATTGGTTTTATATTTTATATGTTATTATTACAATTTTTAATTTAAAATGTAATAGAATATTAAATTTGTTGAGATAAAATTTAGATAAAATTATTTTATATTTAAAATCCTAAACATGACAATAATCAATAGGTAATTAAACATTTGTTAACGATAAATTACTGTCTGTAACATAATGGTCATAATGTTTGTCTGAATTCTGAATATATATATATATATATATATATATATATATATATATATATTATTACGTAGTATAATATGGCCATATGGGCTTGGTTTACACAATTAATGTTTGCATCAAGGACATTCCAAATTTGAATTCAAATAATATTAATTATAAATTGATATTTCATTATGCTAAAATTGTATTATTATATTATGTTCATTTAAATATAGTTCTGTGAATCCTCAAACTTAAACGCTGGAACTAGATTTTATTTACGATTATCCACTGTATGAAATGTAATGTTAAGAGTTAAATAGACTTTTGCAGGGTACAAAATATATACAATTCATCTTATGCCAAACTTCAAAACGTATTACCATCGCATGACAAAAACACGGTAAATTTTTTTAACCGCTTTATAAACGTTTCAATTTTCAAATGAACCGTGAATGTCTTGTAAGCTTTAAATTAAATATTTGAAACTCATACTATATAATTTATGCGACTAACAACGATTACGATAGATAATAAATGTATTCATTAAATTAATCTTTATTCGATGGAAATTGTATCGAATAACTTAGTATTCCATGATTTATCTGTCGAAAAAACACTATCTGGACATTTAAAAACCGATTAAAATTAATTTTTCCTTATCTGCCGAATAACTCGTGTAGTCTGATGGATAAAGTAGATTGGAAACCGGGCCTAAGTCACAAAATACTAATAAAATACTTATATAATTTGTTGCTAATAAGGAACTAATACTTATTATAAACATAATAACAATTAACGACGAAAAATTCTATTATTTTTTTAGATGAAATGTATCAAATGAGAAATGCGTAGTCGTCGTTGTATTTCTAATGCATGCAATATACATAAAATGTTTTGAATTTACGTTTTGATGTTTATCACAATTTACAGCGATTGATGGCTAAAATTAAAAAATGTTTTTTCTCTGTGCCATCTCATTATAGGATGTAGACTACAGTATATTGCAAAGGGTGCAGTGAGACGGATAATGGACATGTAATTAAAATTGGCTCCTTGTTTTGATGTGGCTGGCTTCGCTAAAGCCCAAATAATGTACATTATAATTTATAATTATATTATGTCGTATTGTATCAATCAATGTTATAGACGCAATAATACTGCAATTGAAGCACCAATCCGTGCGTATACTCTATCAATTATACTTTGTGTTTAAATGTGTAAGAAGAAGCGCCTTATTGTTTTAAATGTTTGAATACGGAATTTGTTTTTTAAGTGCAAACACTTGTCGTTTAGACCACCACCGACTTCAACATTACTATAACATGAGACTATATTATATAAGTACCGCCAACCATATAATATGCATAAGATGTCGCCACTACATATGCATAACTGCAGCAGACCGCCGTGTGTGCAGTTGTTACTTGTTACCGATTAATATAATATTATAATTATCGCCGTCGGGTAAAGTGTATCGTCGTGTATACCCAACATAGTTATTTTACATATTAATTATTACAAGGCAATTGTATGGTTAGAAAAATAAAACTAAGACAAAAACAAATAAAAGTCGCACAGTGTTGTTCGTTATATATATAACCCTTAATTTATACAAAGTGAGACTTGAGTGATATGGTGTTTTTTTTTACCTCGTACATAATGCATTACGCTATATAAATCGGATAGCCTGTAGAGGGGAAAACAGGAAAACACCACTTCCCACTCTTTACCCAGAACAGAGGTAACTAATTAATAATTTTGAACGGTCACGTTGGGAATTCGGGAAGTATTCGGGGGAGGGGGACGGCTTCAAAATACAAATAGAAAGTAGAGGTAAAATCAAATTAAAACTAATAACGATTTCTGGTCAACAGATAAGATAAAATTCTTCCACGGCTACCATTTGGTAACCCCTTCTGTATATGGTTTAGATTTATAGAGTTTGATGCTTGTTTGTGAGCGTGCATGAATCTCTACAGAGATCTCCGCATGCGGATATATCACACGACGTATTGAGCGTATATCTGATGACTAACCGCTAACCGTGGGAAGAGGTGAGTGGGTGATCTTGACGCGGCCACACATAAATTACAATTAGTATGATAATATTTTAAATTAGTCAATCGTTAAAAATATAAACACTAATATTATTATTATCAGCAGAAATAAAAATTCTCTGCATAAAAACAAATGTTGTTGGGATTTCGATCCACAGTAATTATTACAAAGACGCACTCTAATAGTATGCGGTGAAGCGGGGGGGGGGGGGGTCCAGAACCGGCTATTTCATACTACTCACTTTGCAGTGGCACTCAATTTATACGACATGACACCGGATATAATGTGAGTATTTCGCTCGATGTTCTACAACGTAAACTGCGATTAAGTGAGTTGTGTTCGTCGTCGGTGTAATCGAATTAATTAATAACGACGACGGGATGTGTAATTTACTCGACTGTATTTTTTATACACGTATGTTACGACTTATGTACCTACGACTTCACGAGTGTGCGTAATTATATAAGTGCGCAGGTGTGTCGTGCCGTAGTGTTTCCGCCGCCACACGCACCGGAAGACGGCGATGACAACGACAACGACTCCGAAAACGACGACCACAATATTTATATTGTTACTACTATTATCATCATAATTGTAATTATTATTATGACAGACGCTCAAATTCGCACGGTAAGAATTTCGCACGAAGATAAATAATAATAAAATATATTATTGTGGGTCAAAACAGTTTAAAGCTCGATCTAATGCTAATCGGCGTGAGCAATAAGCGTATTCGCATATTATTTCGGGCTAGGTAAATCAGGTCCGATATAAGTTTGGTAGTTGGGTAAATTTTGAAAGCGGTAAATTGAGTCCTGGGAAAAAACAGGTAGTGGGTAAATTGGGTCCCGCGAAAAAAAAAGATTGTAAGTCCCAACTATCAATTAAAAATCTAAAAACTAAATTTCATAAGATTATACTATTATATATTTAATTTATATCAATTACAAATATTACAAATACAAATTGATAAATAAATTAAAATAAATATCATCATTATGATATATAATATATTATAATGTACTCGGTAAAACTTAATTATTATTGATTTAATAAACTCAAATAGGATTATAATATTACTGGTGTATTTGGTGATTTGCTCTCCTGTATAATAATAATGAAATTCATTTTTATTTTTTTTATTAATTTGAATTATTTTGTAATATTTTTAATCAATATAAATAAAGTATATAATAATGTAATATAATGCAATTTATTTTTATATAGCATATAATTTATAATAATAACAATTTTTTAAATTTTTTTATTAGTAGCCGGTATATGGGGCGACCTACAATCTTATTTTCCCGGGACCCAATTTACTTACCATTTTTTTTTCCTGGGACTCAACTTACCTACTACCTGTTTTTTCCCAGTACTGAATTTACCTAGTTATGGTCATTTGGGACCCAATTTACCAATCCCGTTTATTTCTTCAGTGGCACACAACCTTTTTTAAACCGTAACCATTAGATTTGTTCATTTGAATGTAATTAAGTAATTAATATTATTTATGTGTGCCACACATTGTGTCGTTCCATGTTCAATACATGCGAGCATATACCTAACACCTAATATGTTTAAAACCGAAGGTTAAAATATAATATTTAATTAAATTAATTTGAACAATAAATATTTTAATATTGATAGGTACCTAAACCTATTACAGTAATACAATTTACAAATAATACATTTTAATTAAAAAAAAAAAAACAATAGGTACAGAATGATACACTAATGTAAGTTTTATAATAATAAAATGATAAATCTAAATCTGTTCATATTTGGTGATGAGCAACTTTCGTTTGTATTTTAAACATTATATTTTGTTTTAATCTAATAGGTTTTATATTTAAGACTAATTCTACACCCTTCATCTGAACCAATAATCGATATTGTTTTTTAAAAGTTATGAGTTATTCGAATACATAAAAAAAATAGAGCTCTTCCATGCAAATAATAAGTTGACGCGTGAAGATTTGCAACAGTCATCGATAATTCTGGATATTCAAATTTATTATAAATTTAAATTGAATTACATGCGATTTCGTGACATTTTTAATTTGATACCTACTTAGGCTAAAATACATCAAACCATCATTTCATCCAATTTATCTTCTAACGTAATTTCATCGATATATTGAAAAAAAAAAACGATTTCTTAATTCTTGGCCAATCTAAATACTCAACTGCAGTCAATACGCCAAAATCAATAACCTGAGTTCACACATTGCTTGCAGTGAGTACTGCAGCAATGAAAAAAAGCGAGTGTAGTGGATAGTACTTCATACGTCGCAACTATACCTACTCGTATAAGATTCAAACCATATATGCGACGTAGTAACAATCATAATATTATGACTGCGCATGGGGATTCGTGGAACACAAAAAAAAAAGTTCACGGTCGTCGCCGCCGCGGAGAGAATTTCGTTAATCTAATAACGAAAAAACAAAATAAAATAATAACGTAATAATCATTCTCGCGATCTCGGTCGTCGCTCGCGGGAATTTATTTTTAATCTAATAACAAAAAATAATAGTTGTACCTTCGTACACCACCCCTTGACCGCCATACCACCCTCTGCCATAACTCGACGCATACTTGCACGTACAGTACCTACACACACACATATATACATATATCTACATACATACATAAAATATATAATACACGTTTTGAAATTACTTTTTGCGGTTAACTACGGCGGTGGAACGATTACGACACGTTTATTACACACAAACACACACACAAATTTGGTCCACGACGCCTCGCCGTTAGTAGTAATATAATACACTTTCGATGCTGCCCCAGATCGTATGATATTATTATTATTATTATTATTGTATATATAATTTCCTATACGTGTAATTTTTTATTGTAATAGACGTGTGGTGTAATCACGTAATCGGAATAATGATATAGTCGGGCGCGCATGTATAATGCGTATATAGACGTCGACAGTCGTGTATAATAATATATGTATAATATTATAGTAATAGACATTAGGGACGTCTTTGGATGAACCAAATGGGACAGAAACGGAGTGAAAAATACGAGGATAAAAAAAAAATCACATATTAGAGCCTGGTCGCTGCCACCGACAGTTATTCGTCGTGTACCTCCAACCGCACCTCAGTCGTTACATAATATGCCGTGTAATATAATAATAACAATAATAATGTCCGTGTGCGTGTGTGTGTGCGTATAGGGGGTGCAGGTACCTATACATTATTACATTATAATATTATTTACTACGTAGGCTTTATATTATTATATGTATACCAGTATATATGAGCTGTGCTGCAGAGAGTTAATCGAATTACGGCGACGGCTACAACAGAGAATGAGAGAAGAAGAAAAAAGTGGGTTACACGACGGATATGGGAGGGATCCGGCACAACCCGCGTTTGTGGTTTACCCTCCACCGCTAATTGTGCGTCGGCTAATATATTATATAGGTACCTACCAACAAATCGCGTTGTATATACAGAGTGGGTCGTTCAGTTATTTAACCGTTTTACACAGCGAGAGCTACACTCGGTGAGAGCCCCTCGAATCACGCTGTATATGTATAATCCTTAATGTGTACAAATTAAGGGTATGGTGATGATAAAAACGTAGTCATCGTCTCAGCGGCGGGACCACATTATACCAACGTGTAAACATATATAGCCACTTTATACTAATTATTGTCGTAATTTAACGTCCGTGCAACCTTAGGTATACCTCGAGACTCGACGTCGATATATGCGACACGACTGTATGTATATATTATATATATATATTATATATTGTAGTTGTGCACCAAATAGTCACCGTCAAGTATGACACACGCACACGTGCACACTACACCATTTCTGAACCCCTCTATATTATGTCTATATATTATTATATACACATTATTATTTTTCTTAAAATTATTGATTTAATACGTGAAAAAAAAACATTAGTTACGACCCTACGCCTTATACACAACGCGATGAACATACTGATTTCTACGCTGAAAAAATACAAAAATTTATATCGATCTAACCATGTCAGTATTTTTTTTTCAAATGGCTTTCAATGTCGAAAAGATTTAGCTTGGCAATCACCTTAAATTATTCAAATCGAATTACGAAGCAACGCTGATTATAAAAAAAAGCATACAATCATGATTAGAGATGGACAATAGCGTTGGAAAAACGACGTAGAATCCTTGTTAAAGGTTGTAATAAAGATTTGAGCAATAAGTTATAATAGATTGAAAATCGATAGCAAAAAAAAAAAAAAAAATAGTATAGTAAAAACATTATAGATATTTTTCATACCAAATGGCTAATTCAATTATTTTTTAAATATGTTTTACATAATATGTATATAATATGTATAATATGTATATTATGTATATCTATATCGACATATGAATAAAAATATATAAAATGTACTTATTGTATAATGATTATAATTTATAATAATAAAAGTACATCGTACGTGGAACACACGCTTGATTTATTATTTTTGGCCAAATACAAATTATAGCCTTTAAACGCAACAAATCGACGTTGATTAATTTGTAATCGTCAACATTTTTAGTAAAACCAATTACTAATTACTGATTAGCAATGATATGGATAGTTGAAAAACATTTTTAAGTTTATATCAATCGAACCAGACTGAATAATATTTGTCTAGATGTATTATAAGAGTTAAATACAGGGTGATTTTTTTATCATGCACTCATCAGTAGTAGACAAACATTTTGCGGGGTAACCCCGTACCACTCAACTCCGCCAATCTAAACTTTAAATACTTATAACTCATAAACTATACTCGTCCAAAAATTCGATTTTTACGTATCAAAATACTTAGAAAAATATTTTGCTTTGGAATATGAAATTAAAACTCTAGGTTGTCATTCAAAAAAGTAAAAACTTAAAAAATTATAAGGATAAAAATATAAAAAAACATAATTTTTTAATAAAAATGTTGTTTTTTTAACAACATGAAACTTTGTAAAAACATATTTTCAAAAACATTCATACTTTTTGAAATAATGAGTGGTGCATGATAAAAAAAATCACCCTGTATAACTATAAGTTCGATTTTGTATTTGTTTTGAAGTTTTTAATACTCACATTTGGTGAATTTTTTTGTTATTTGATCAGTATTACATCAGATCGAAAGTTATGACTATTCCGCTTACAAATTGAAGAATAATACATAGTATAGGTAATATAATATTATAAAAATATAAAATACAATAGGATAATTTCACAATTTAAATTTTAAGCTATTTTTTGTACATAGTCACACAAATCGAGAGAGCATGAATGGCAATATCCCCGCTTGATATAGGTGTTGTCCCACAAAAAAGACGTATAATATTTTATATAGTAAAAAAGGTCCAGAAACTGCAGCAGCGCCCTATGCTGAAGCTATTCTCTTATTATGACTATATACCTACCTATAACCGCGGGCGGTATTACTACTGTTTAATACCATTTTTTAATACGGTCGTTTATGATTTTATTTAATAATTATATATACACAACATTATAAAGTTATAAATATATATATAATATCTAGCGCAAGACCGTATAGCCACGGTATAACATTGAAGCGGTACTGTGGTACCTATGTAATATTCTTACTGAAATAATAAATACGTAGAAGAGCAGGAAAATATTATCCAGGAAATTGTAGCATTTATATTAAGTCAATACACTAGACAACAGAAAAAAATCATTTTTAAAACATTTTTTGATAAAAATAAAAAATGTATATGATTTCATAATGAAACACATTTAAATAATGGCATTCTTTAATTTCTCTAAGATCGCACTGTACTCAATAAGTAATTATATATACTTTATACAGCAATGAATAATATATAACATATATATTATATTATAACAATATAAATATATGATACACTAAGTATCTATTGATGTTACAATATAATATGGATTAAAATCACTGGAAGAATATTTTGTTCAAAAATTTTAAGTTTTGCAAATACCTACTTCTTATTATGATTGAAAAACGATTTACTTTGGTTCGTATACATTTATTATATAACTGAGTAACCTATATAATATATTATGATACAAATTCCAAACCACGAGTTTCGCATAAAATATTTGAATTTATAATATGATAGGGTCGATATGGACGATAATTATGTTCTGCAAAGTCCGTAAATTATGTAGTCAATCTCTTCAAGAGGGTTTTTTACTTCGATTTTCAAATAAACCTTTCAAACTTTATACCGTTTATCACATGCTTCGGTCGCGTTTGTTTATTGAGTTTATGTTTATGTGTGTTGTTTTATTAGAGGGCGCGCCGCACCGGCAGTGGCGGCGCCAACATGACAATCACAGCCGTCGCCGACCACCCTTGTCGACGAAGCGGTGCGGCAAAGTTAAATATACTTTTGGGCCATATTATATAATATAGTATTATGTGTTTGTGTAGTAGTTCTGGTGGTTTTACTGTATATCGCGGTAATTACCAGCATTGGTTGAACATCGTAATTATAAATTTATTTTCAATAACAACATAGGTATGACGTATTCTGTTGGTGAACCCACTGAAATCAATGAATAATAAGCTATTTACACTTTACAGCGCAGCATTCTCATGGGGTGTACAACTTATCAACTAACTATACTATAAATATCCTAGTGTCCTATTGTCAATTATCATTTTGATTACTGGCAGTCATAATAAAACGTTCGGTGCGCTATTTTATTACATAATGGACCATAATAATTATTATACATGGTGTGTTGTAGCAGTTTATAGTATACTAAATGTTATGTATACCTAGGTTATAATACTGTGTAGTACACTTGTAAAACTTAAATTTAAACGTTGAATAAAAACGTTATACTGGGCGCGATAAAACCACTCAACAGCAAATTGTACAACTACATACTAGGTATACGAACATTACGAACTTCTCGATCTCAATATAATTATAGATACAGCATACAGAATACACTACAGAAAGAGTTTTAACTAATTGATAATATTATGATCATTTTCCACAATAATCTTTACCAGTTTCGTTTTAAAGAAAAAATGAGATTATTAAAAATAATACCTATGATAATTGAATTAAAATTTCTGATTTTGAAATGTGAATCAAAATCTGAGGTCACTTAGGTTCTTAGTTTCTAGTCGTATAGTCATGTGAAACATTCTTCTCATTTTTATCTTAAACTCCAGCTGAGTGCTGACAATTTATTATTTGATGAATAATCGTATATCATATATTTTATTGATATTGTGGTATCATAGACGAATTATTAACTGTAGAAAATTACCAAATTTCGTAATAACGAAATAAAACAAACATTTAATGACTATCGATATCGAAAATATGAAAATACTGGTCATACTGAATACGGAATAGGTAATGTCGGTAATGACTTATTAGTTATTATTTTATTAATATTGAATAATATAATGCCGGTAAGTAATACGCAAATAAAATAATAGGCGTTTATATTTTATATCACGATTATTTCTACACACATTATCATCATGGTGACTTATTGTTCTATTCGCAAACAGAATACAATTAAATAAAAAAATATTTACATCATAGTTTTATTTTTAATATAATGCATAAAATTATTTTATTTTTAACGAGTATCTTAAGTTTTCTACATTTTTAACACCTAACTAAAATCAAATGCATAATAGGGACTCTAATAAAACTATCAAATTATCACTAATTAGTAATTAATAATAATTAGGCATTTATATGTACACCTAGTCGTTATTCATAGTTATTATAAAGGTCAGGCTGAATTCCAGATATTTATTTAAGCTTTAAAAATAATTATAGCCATAACTCATAAATTATAATTTATAATTAAAATTTTTTATTTTTAAACAGTTTATGGACAGTGGCCTAATTTTGAATACTATATCCATAAAATAATAATGTCTATGATTCTATAATGAGTTTTCCATTTAGCATATAATATGTTTTGTAATTATTAGTTATTATGATAACTTATTACCCCATTCTTAGAATTTATAGTTAGTTAATTGCATAGATGATTATAGAGTAGACCGACGAAAGACCAATGGCCAAGATAGCATTTGTTCGCACACTACATCCATAGCTATCTCACCGACGTTCAGTTGCTGCTATTTGTAATGTAAGTGTAATTTAGAATTATTTGTAAAGTTCGGATTTCCTTATAATTATCTGATTCTAGGTATAATTAGTCCTGGAGCGTATGTCATAAATTTTTTTCATATGAAACGAAGTGTCAAAAATTGCAGAGAAAACATCGTACACATAGAGTACGATGTTTTAAAACAATCCAAATAAGACTAGTATGTTCTTTTTGTCAATTTTCATTTTAATAAAATGATAACATTTAAGACATAATTCATCAAATAATAATTCTGTTTCGAAATACGATAAACCTATTTTTCACTGTTTTACTTTTTACGAATTCATCAACCACTTAATAATACATAAGAAGTGTTCATGTGGATGCGAGTGCAGTTCATATTAAGAGCCGGATTAATGAAATTGTGGTCCTGGGCTAATCTATTTTTGGGACCCTAATTTTACAAAAAAGTAGTTTTATAATAATATGTCAATTGATATTTATTAGTTAAATAAGAAAAATATTTTTTCTAAGACAGAAAATTTACATTAAATGGTTAATTTATTAAAAAATACAATTTAATTAAATATATGGTAATCACACAAAAATACAAACAAATGATTATTTAAAATATTTTTTTTAGATTTACTTGATGCAAACGTAGGTATTTAAAACGTCATCTAATGCAAGTTTTTTACATATGTCATTTTCAATTGACATAATTGTTAATGTGTTCACTGTTCAACCTATCTTTAGTCTGTGTAGATCTTAGTCGATTTATAATTAGAGCCAACTTTGAGAATGAACTTTCTGCTTCACAATTTGTCAACGGTTTTTTCAGGTATAATCTCAGTGCAATATATACATTTGGAAAAACATCAATAAGTTGTCGTTCATATAGAAGTTTTGCTACAACACCACAATTGTCAATATCTGAAGAAACTGTTTTGATATAATGATAAAAATGTGATATTTCTATTTTCAAGTTATCATCGAGATCATTATGGTAAAACTGAATACATGCAGTTATTTAATGAATCAATTTCTAGGTCATAGTCAGTTTTAAAGTTAACTAAAAATTTGAATTGAGAAAGAAAAAGATTATAGGTAAGAACTTAATCTTCTGTCAAGTTTTTTTTTTAGGGGGTCCTGAGCTATAACCCGCTTAGCCACCCCCCCCCCCCTTTTAATCCGGCTCTGTTCATATTGAATATATAACATATATCTAAATTATTGGACAGTGAGTAGATTAACATAACTACTCACTGTGAATTAGTAAATATGTAGTTAAGTATAGGTACGTAGTAAAGTATTATCTGTGTATGTCACGAGTAGGTAAAGCGAATGTCGGAAAAAAATATTGAGGTTAATTAAATCGTATTTCTTACTATAAACGGCCAAAAATGCATTTTAAAATCAATGAGAGTGGCTTAAATCTCTGTGCCTCGATCGCCCTCCAATCACCACCTATGAAGCCAGGTATGTCTGGATACGGTCATTCGCGTCGATTAGGTAATTGCTAATTAGTATTTGGTAAAAAGTAAGGTAATCTTCGGAAACGAAAATATTAATGGAAACGGAGAGTGATCCGGTGGCGAGAAAATCGCGGGAGACGAGCTACGGTCATAAAACGAGGCGGCGAACGGTGCAGATGGCGGCAAAGCAACGTGGACAAGGCGGCGCGGCGACCCGCGAAATTGGCAACCGGGAAAAAAATTGAGGGGAAAAGGCGCGCGTGTGGATTGTACCCTATCATTACGAGTTATAACCTACGACGCCGACGTTATTTAATTATATTATCGCACTGTATAATACATATATATGATATTATAATATATAAATATGTGTGTGTGTGTGTGCACATATTATATCGTTGCATTTTTACGGAGGTTGTACCATCTCGTCCTATGTGTACGAAATGAACGGGAAAAAAAACCCAAAAATATTATTACGAGTTGTTGTGTGGTGTGCAATTATTGCTACAACAGCTATGTGCACTACAATACGATGTATCTGTTTGTGCTCGCGAGTCCGTTTCCGGTACATATTATGTCGGTCGGAGTTTTTATATAATAATAATATTACCGAGTCGGTGCTGGTGGCGTACGGGAGCTGGTGGGGTAATAGCTACACACATACACACCGATACGTATAGTTAAAATAATAATAATAATAATATAATCGCCTCTGTCGTTGTTGTGCTAGTAGTCTCGTACATAACCTAATTATATTTACGGCCACTGCCGCCCTTCCTTTCGTCGTACCACCCCGCCCTGCAGTAATATAATTATATTAAATCGCATTATGCCGCCGCCGCCGCCGCCGGCCCCTCTCATCTCATCCTCTCCGCCAACCTCCACCGCCGTGTACGTATAATAATATGTAGTATTATCTCGTCGGCGTGTTCATCCAAATTAAAAAATTATTACAAGAAAAAAAAAAATTTAACATTATTATCGCTAGGTTATTATTGTTATTATTATCAACTAGAACAACTGTGCTACCCATACCTATTCTGTTTACGCCTAACCACTATTAGGTTGCCTACGGGCGATAATCGGACGCGCAAACAGGAAATATATGTATAATAATAATATTATTGTTGTTTCGACGTTATAACTGCAGCGGCTACGTCGTCCCCTGCATTATGATCATATCGCGGCGCGATGCTAACGATGCAATGACATAGTAACACGAATACGCTGAGGAAATGGAAAAAAAACAAGAGTGTTCGAAGGTGGTATAATTGATACGCACTTGTTCAGCATTAGGTACTCTTCGAAGATGATAATAATTTAAAATAAATTAATAGTTATTACAACGCACCGTCGAAAGACACCTTCGGGTAAATAGCGACAATTGCCTCTTCACCACAAACAATTGTCCATATCGGATTACTTCTTTTACGGTTCCGTCGACTGCCATGTCCAACTACAGCCGGTAGATCGTAAATGATTATTTACATGGTATAAAGTATAAACACAACGGTGCAGAATGTTATTAGAGGCCCCCAGCATGCGCCACTTCACCACCTACCTAGGTATACGGTTTCTAAGAAGTGCAATCATACTGTGCTTAGGTACGTAAATAATACTTAAATCGATTATGTTATTGTTGAAAAACTAATCATTATTAAACCAATAATGGTCAATTTATTTCACAAATCGTTCAGACCTCTATTCAAATTTCCAACCGAAAATTTGTGTCGAGATGGGGCAATATTGTAAAATCTGACGTCTCGCTGTGTTGTACCTATACAAATGGAGATGGGTATTGACAATTTAAATACTGCTGTTCTCTCACTTACAACTATTCACTCATTGAAGTCAATAATCATTGTTAAACTGATTTATTCCGTTTCATATATTCAGTTAGAAGATCATTTTGAATTTTGATTTGTTTATATATACTGTAAGTAATTACAGCATGCTATATGTATATTATATTATACAATAGTCTGCATAGTTTTCGAGACAGAGACATCTGATTTGGCTTTTCAGGTCTCTTGACCGGATAATAATTCTGAGCAACCGTTAGACAAATGCACGAACGTTAAAATGAAATTGATACTTAATCTTATGGTTTGTCTCTACTTTTCAGTGCCCGTTGTTCCATTATTAATTATAATCATAATTATTTGTCTTAATTCACTGCGATGACCTTAAGATAATAATAAAAATAATATTGTGTTCGGAATCTACAAACTCGTGCCGACTGGCCGGACAAGGTACTGTATAACTACAGGTTACACCTTACACGTCTTGTTATTAGTTGTTAGTTTGTTACAAATTTACAATCATAACAACGATGCTGCCGTGAACGCGTGAAATCGCCCGATTTATATACATAAATACAGATATACACTCATGACTCATAATATAGACATTCATCTAATTTGATTAGGTACATTACACACATATTATTGCTACTTCTACTTTTACTGCTTACAGCGTTACTGCAATTACTTGTAGATTAGTCAATTACACACACACACATTAATATAAAAAAATAAAAACATGAAAATATAAACGCAATGAAATGATGACTGGACTGATTTGACCCTATAGTCTAGCAACACAGTTAGTATAAATCCACAAGGAAAATATATTTATATGATCAGCTATACTTAGAAAAAGTAAATAAAAATACAAAAGTATTTTAGACAAGTGTTAATTACACCGATAATCTTTATGTGTATTTTATTTATATGTTAACGTTTACTGAAAATAATTTAAATATACTTCAATTTACTATTTTACCAAATTTAGTGCAAATATAATTATTTAATATTACCTACTAATTATTTTTAATTAACACGTTGTTAAAATAATAATAGTATGTTCATATAGTTTTTATTTTGTTAATTTGCTGAATAATATAATATATAATATATATAAATTTATTATACTATTCAAAATGAATAATATTATAGAGATATAAGTTCTAAAATAATAACAATGCAGCTGAATTAATAAAAACCATATAAATAAAATTTGCTTACCTACTCATAATTATTTAAAAATAAAAATAAATACTATAAATATTCAGACATATGACCAACCAGTATAAATAATAATAATAAGTATTATCGTTGACTCTGCTGGTTTTATTAGGTTAACGTTCCATGAGAATATTATGTGTAAATATTGTATATAGTCAAATACTTTGTACATAGGTATTTGTTATTTTTGGCATATTATAATACTTTTGAAGAAAATTATAACTGTTAAAAAGGATTAAATAATTACTCAGTTAATTACTTTATTTACTATAAAAATAATACATTATATTATTACGAATTAATTAAAACAATAAAATGAATACACATGATATTCATATATCACGCATTCACGCATTCATTGACGGTCAGCGAATATAAATACGTATTTAAAAATATTTGTATTAGAATAATATTATTTTTATACCATTGATGATAAGATACAATTTCATCAGTTGAGGTACATTCAAATTTGGAGGAGTGTATTATTATTTAAATTTTGAGTTAAAAATTCAATTACTTACAATTTATAAGATATAATTTATAATCATAATTTAATAAAATATATTATTTTTAGTATTTTTAAAAAAATAAATTTTTAAAAATTTATAATTTAAACTTTGTTGAATACTTTTTTGAATTTGTTCAAAATATTCAAAACCGGTATCCGGTATATACAACTGGATGTCCTGTTCCACAGGTGGACTGACGAGTTCAATGATTTTTCGGATTACGGTCAAATTGAAAATTGCTCTCATCGATAATACGTTTGTATTAGGATTTCTCCAATACCCTTCGTATTTAAATGTGCTGGAGGGGACAGGAGACGCCCCTTATAAGAAGTTAAATGAACTAGATGCGTTGGAGGTTGCGTAATATTTTAAATTTCACAATTTCATATTAAGTACATTGTAAATTATTATAATATAGTATTGTCGTCACCACGGACTTGTAGTGTCGAAGTGCTTGGTGCATACTCACATGACTAATATTCGACGGTCTCGGTCGGAGCGACTCGTCTCTATATACACACACTAATAATTATAGCAGCCGTACCTTGTAGTATAATATAAATTATAAATTTATTATAATATACACTCATGTGTCTTCGTCATTGGAACGGCGGCCGACGAGACGTCGCAGTCGCAGCCGGACTACCGCCCCAATGGCGGCATTAATAAAATTACCAAGGTATATCATCATACGAGTATCAGAATATTAGTCTCAAAAGTAACGGTGTATTGGTATCCGAAAACATTCTATATTCATTCGTGATGGTCTAAGGATAGTTACAATTCTTAAAAACAATTAATATTTACATTTTAGAATCTGAGCTGCAGAGCAATAAATGTATTGGCTTTACCAAGATTTGTTATTTGTGTAAAGTTTAGTTTATTATTTATTACACACAATGATATTTTCAAAATATTTGGATTAACTTTTAAGCTGTTTAAACCATGAATTAATTTACAATGTCCTTACTAACTATTATAAGTTAATAACAATAATATATTATACTAAGCACATAATATTATAATAATTAAATTAGTAACGAGTATAATGACGCATCGGTAAATAAATATAATAATGATTTTGAAAACAATTTGTTCAACGTACCGTTTTAAGCGTTAATAGAAAAATATATGAATATCTTAAGCGCAGTGAATTCCTTATAGGTACGTTTCGAACGTCGATCATTGCAATTATTTTATACTTACATCATATTATCGCATTAAAAAAACAAATTTATCTCAAAATTAAACAGAAAAAACGACTAAGCCTTTAGGAAGGTAGGCATACTATAGTTCAATATAACTGAGAAAACGATGACGTATTAACATGATATCATTATATAATTTTATACATCGTAAAAAATGGCAGAAAATTTCATTTTCTTTTATATAATACGCAACAGATGTTTTACCTCAAAAATCACTTTTCACTTTTTCAGTATTGTTTATCACGGGTTTTTGTTAACTTGTACAGTTGTACATAATAAGTAATAACTATAATAACCCTAACATGTAACACGTGCGAAACTGCGTGACAATTCGTTAGGAATGATATAGCTGCACACATATTATAATAGTATTATTATACACAATTATATACAATAAAATTTAGTTGAAGAAAGAGTTGATGTAGTTTAAAATGAAGTTTATGAAGTTTACAGAATACAAAATACATATTTTTAACATCTATTTACTTTAGCCGAGATCCGAGGTAGACCATTGTTTTTTTTTTTTAATAATAATTAAATGCAATTTATTTTATTCTATTCTTCATACCATGCGATTGGAAAAAAAATTTTCTGAAATACTGAAATTTAAATGAGTACTTGAATTTATTTGTCCAATATTGACTTATGAAAGTAGAAGATGATGTTAAACATTGGAATTTTAGTCCATAAGTAGGCACATATTAACATAGAATGTAATAACAGTATTTTCAATCACATACAAACAAATGTCACCGGTCACTGGGCTGAATTTTAAAATCATATCACTCAAAAACCATACTTTTAACTTCAGATAATATTTCAAAAATATTTTACTTTTTTTTTGTTTTGTGTAGTAGCTCATATATTATGTATCCCGTTGTGATTGATATCGACTCCAAGACAATCTCAAATTTTATCAATTGAATGTACAATACATTATTATTTTTATTTGTTGTTTTTTCCATTAAATATCATCTCACACACATCAGCTCATCACAATGCTATAAAAAGTAAAAACACACGATTCCATTAGTCCGACTACGGTTTACGAACATTTCGGTATTCAGAATAACCCGAAAGTCCATAAATACGTCGCACTCTTCGCACCATATTGTATTTTTATATACATAATATGTGCAAGCATTATTGTATAATTGTATAATTTATTATATTCTCAATTCTGCACGCTCGAGCTCTGTTAGAATAAAATTACATTATTATGATGTACGATAATTTCCTACTAGATTGTTGTTATTATTACTGTTATAAATAATTATGAATAATTTTTTACTGTAATAATTTATTATAAATTGTAATATAGATAAAAGCCATTATACGCAATTTTCTAGCCACAATAACTCGTAACTCGTATCTGCTCATTGGATAGGTCTCAATTTCAAACGGTTCTAGCATTAATGGTAACTCGCGCGGATGAAGATAGAAAACCCACACTGTATTGCATTAATGTTTAAAATTTTTTGAAAGCAACTATAACCATCACATATTCGTCATATTCACATAGGTATAGTTTTAGAAGAATAGTTCGATTTACTGTGTTTTTTTATAAAACAAACCATTTATTATCTTAGCCAACAGTTTTGGGGAAAAAATTGGATTGCAATTTACATTTTTCGTGAAAAATCATATAATATTATCTAATGTTTTATTACCAGGAATCAGGATTGTTGAGTTTTTTACTTAAGTGACAAAAAAACAGTCATATTTATTTTGTTACATCATTATATACTAAAAATAGTTTTAATCAAACAGATCTAATAATGTGCATACATTTGAAATTACGAGTATATTAATAATTATTTTACTTTTATGCAATAAAAAAATTGTTTTATCATACTATTTATATATTGTTAAGCAGCACTGATAAATGAATTAATATAATGTATAGTATTGTATCATATTATATAAAGATTATGTATTATGCAAAATATCTAAAATAATTATAACATGTTACCACATAGCCACATAGGCATCGAAAGGAATGTGCTAAATTAACTTTTCGATACGATGACGCTCAATGGTGCAACAATGCAACATCGTCTCAGATTTGATAAGGACCATTAGGTCGTTGCACCAAAGAGCTATTTATCAAAAAAAAAAAATTCTTTTTAAACGATATTTAAAAAGCCTCGTGCTAAATGTGTTTTAATTTGTCTTGAACCGTACTCAATTTGATCTGAGGAGAAGCAAACCGAACTGAGACTCGAGAGCCCACCAGATTAATGCGTTATAAATAACATTACAAGTTATAAATCAGTAAATAAGTCTGCAGTAATATATAGTATGATAATAATGAAATTATTAAGTCCCATTTAGTAGATATTTATAATATATTTGTAGGAATAAAAGCGCTCAAACAACGATTAGCGTTTCGTCTGTTCAGTTCGAAACGACTATGGAAAAAATATCGTTTACACAGTCATCTCTGCGGCTTAACCCCAAAGTCACAATCGCGTCATTATTTATAATATCAGTTTGTTGTAGGTAGGTACATCATAACATTTATAAATTATAAATAACGCTTACCGAACACGCGCGCGCGGTTACGATAAAAACGATATAACACATTCCACACGACGTGCACACGCATTATAATAATAATATATTATATACAATAATAAACATTACATCCATCTACCCGGGGCATGTATTATTGTTATTATTATTATTATTATACGGACGACGGCGGTGGTGGTGTTGTGCCCTCTTTTTTTAGCCGCAATTAGTCGTGTTTGTTTGCGTTCGCGGCGGTACACAGCACGAGCTCGTCATCGCCGTTTACCGCACCGGTCGGCGGGGTCGTTCTTCGCGGTGTGGCAGGCGAGGCGGCCGCGATCTTGTTGGTTTTTTAGGTTTTCCGGATTATTATTGTTATTATTATCGTAATGACGAACTCGGCGGAAAACCGCGACGATTATTATTATCGCCGTCCCAACAGCTACGGCGATAATTGGTTATTATTACCAGCTCGTCGCCACCGTCGTTTGTATTTACCTACGTGTTTTATTTTATTTTCGCATCCAACCGCGACCGACCTAACTCATCCAATCTAATTATTATTATAATAATATATTATATTCATTTTTTCTTTTTTTTTTTTTTGGATCACTACCGCACCACGTTATCATTGTACTATACGTCGTTCGAATATATTTGTATCATCATCATCATCATCATCATCATCATAAACCAACACTGACAGAGCTGCGTCAATGATCGGAATCGACAAATAATATTCCTTACTCTAATAATATTAAGATTTATGACGCTGCTATTTTGATTTCAACATTTGAATACCAAGTTTACTTTTTATAAAACGTACTATATTAAATGAGAACGAATCTTTTAACTTTTTTTTATATTGATACATTATAATACATTGTATATTATTATAATAACATTTCAACTAAGAAATATTAATAAAAAAGAGATGCTTTATTTAGACGAATAATGTAAAAAAAAAAATAATGATACAATTAAAAATATAAAATAAAATCACAGCGTGATGTGTGAAATATCGTAATGACCACCATGATAATTGATGAAGGAATAATAACAGTGATTAATGGCCGTATAAAAAAGTTTCAATGTTATATGTTTATAAATAAAATTGCGATGCAGGGAAGATATTTTTGTGATAAAATTTTCTCTACATCGTGACTGAAACCATGAACCATAGATAATGAAATCTTGTTTCAATCATTCAAATATAAGATGAAAAAAATTAATGCTAGGAATTCTCGTGAATGTGTGACAAAATCGGGGGGACGTGGATCTCAAAAGCCCAACCAACCCCTCACCCCAGCGTGGGACGTCTGCTAACACTAAATATGTATTGCACACGCGAAGAGGTGCGGAAATTAAGTCGATCGTTGATTATTGATATTGTACTGAAATCGAAGGGCGTGTACGACTTTGAATAATATTAAATTGTACAGGGCCGACTGTAGTTGTCAACGATATTGTATCATTATCTTACAATAATAATATTATAAAATAGGCGTATACAATATGTCATTATAATAATGGGCGCAAATGGGTCTCGTCGTCTTCGGCGACGGATTTCCAAGCCACAGCGACGATTACACCACCACCACACCTCACGTGGATCCGTCACACGAGATACCTCTTCCCATCCGCACGTCCTATTTTTTTTTTCCTTCGACCGCGTCTCTCTCTCTCACTCACACGGTCTGTCCGTCACTCTCCGCTCGTCTTCGGGTGCTTATTAGCTTAATAATAATATACGGCACGGAAAACAATGACACTCGTCGATTATTATACACACACACACACACACACGATCGCGGACCACTAATTCGTCGGGAGGTGTATGCGTGCATCATTATTTATTACGAGAGACTATTCGGAGTGTACCTGCCTATATACGATATGTGTGTGTGCGCGCACATAACAATATTTTAATATTATATTATTACGTCCGATAGCTCGCGCGCGCTCGCGGTCTAGGAGAAGACCTCCGGATTGTAATTTACTCTGTGTATAATATTATTATCATCGTGGTGCGCCACGTCGTGATCGCGCAGCCATTATCGTGTATATTTGTTTTTCTGATTTTCGATGACGAGAAGAAACCGAACACGAGATCATTATAATAATGACACCTATATAACCCACGATCGGTGTACCAATGGCGTGTGTGTTTAACGACGCAACTTAAATGGAAATCGTTCGCCCAGACGGTGTTGTCGCTGCGGTCGAGAGTGTTTGTTTTTGGTCGGAAAACCGTCTTACAAACACGTCGTGTACAACACGGCCATTATGGGGGCGATGGTCCGTTGCAGCGTGCGCCTATAATACCCATCTGCGTGTGTTTCAGACGTGTATTAATATTATATCCCATATAGGAATAACCGCAATCGTGCCGTGATTACGATAATAATATTATAAGCACCAAGTACAACCGCCGCACGATTATTGATGTTTAGCGGAGATGTACCTACGATTTTTTTGATTTTTGGGCGTCACGCGCGGACACGACCAGTATATTATATACGTGGAGCCCGCGGTTGCGAGTCGGACAACGCCCGACGCTGCAGAAGAGAAAAGCACGTCACTCTTATTATCATTATTTTACGCGTCTCATGCAATGTGAGTATATTGCACGTAGGTGTGGTGGCCACGACAATTTCTCGTATATGTATATGATACGCGCCGTGGTGATACCGTGTAAATCTCACCTGTTTGACCTGCGTACTATTTAGTATCAGGTAAACAGCAGTTTGGTAGAATACCAGTATATATGATGAGTAGATCATCGTAATATTCACGAGTGTCAATGTACTGTACTATTGTTATATAAGCTGACCGATAACGCGCCTGGACCATCGTGACACTACCGGAAAAAAATGTCTTGGATTTTGATCCAAGTCGTTGTTATATGCGGTTTTGCAGAACGTCACGATTTCATATCATCAACTTGATGTCGATTTTTATTATAATCGGCAATACTGAAATTAGAACCATTTGCCCAACGTCTTAGTTTGAACTTTCGATCAGACGAATAGAGTGTGGTTAAGAATTATAATTCATTATAAATGGGAGAAAATCTATTAGAATAGTTATTGTAGGGATAATATTTTTAACATCAATGTGAGTTATGAAGGCTTCGCTCCAACACAACTATAAAGAACAGTGTGTTTTGGAGAGGTTGGCCTTAAAAGCTTCCACGATTTCCAGCTATTATTATAAATGGGAAAAGAAATGAAATTGTTATCAAACTTTTTTATCGGTGATATCGAATCCGTACACTGCTTATCGCATGATTTTTAATAAGATCATTACTGCATAATCACCGCTTACCCAAGAGTGCACCTTCGCTAGACTAGATCGCGACAAATGTACGAATGTGCGATGTACCTTAAGCCGGGTCCACACGATGATAGTTACTCTCGCGATAGTTGCTATCGTGATAGTACTATCGAATACTATCGCCGTGTGAACATAGCAATAGTAACTGTCGAACCATCGTGAGAGCAGCTCTCACACTATCATACATGCATGATAGTTGAGAGCTACTATCACGATAGCGACTCTTGCGAGAGTAACTATCATCGTGTGGACCCGGCTTTATTCGTGAATTTCACTCATCTATAACACCGCTATTTAACACGCCTATATGCACTCTGACTCGCAAATGAGGACTCTAGCTTACTGGTTTTAACATGATTCTTTATCTTTAGTTTTGATTACCTATTAGCTTAATAAAGTAGGTAATATTGTATAAAAATCAAACATAATATATTATTATCCGACCATACTGGGTATAAGCTTCGGGTGGGCTCCGTCAAGCCCCATCACCAGCAATATTCATGTCCATAAAATATTATGTCTCGATGTCTCCGGGTAGTACTCAACGCATGAAAATATAGGCTCTGCAGCACGGTGCCGCACATTGCAATTTTGTCGATATAACGTTATTTCATTTGACGGTGACGAAAAGAACTGAAAATGGCTTCGGCGAAGTTTCAGAGTTGTAATATAATAATTATATTACTGTGCGCCATTATTAATAGGCGTAACGTCGTCGCCGCGTTGTGTATCGACGAATCTAATAACAACAACAACAACAACACTGATCGGCGGCGTAACGAGGATTTCCTGCGCGCACCGAGCGCCGTCGACGCCTGTGTGTATACAATAATAACAATAACGGTGAACAAAAAAAAAAAAAATGTAGTAAAACGCGGCGCGACGAGCGACGGAGCGCAAACCCTGCGCCGGCGGTGGCGGCAGGTGTGCGACGAAATTATATTATTAAATATAGGAAATGAGTAGCGTCAGTCAGTCAGTCAATCAGTCAGTGGCGGTGTGTATAGCGCCCGTTTGCGTGTGTTGCGCCGAACGTCGAACGACAATAATTACATATTTTACGCTTGGCGCGCGCGCGACCGCCCCGCTTTACACCAAACGCACGCACATCACGACGCGACGGCGTGCATTATTATCAAACCGGTGCAGAGTCCGCGGCGGTTCATCGGCTCAGCGCGCACAATAATACATTATAATAATGTAAATTATTTATTAAAAATACATAAAAGACGCACCGTAAAACTACTGCTTGTCGCACACGCGCGCGCACGGGTTTTTCCCTAATGAACCGTGCCGCGGGTTTTCCGTCCGCTGTCCGCCCGGTGGCCCGTTAAAGTTAGTTAGTGCTGGTACACCACGTCATCGTTGGCGGACAGGCGGGCGGGCGGGTGGTAATTACTTCCGCCTCCGCCGCCTGCAGTGGGAATACACGCGTATAATGTGCATTATGTAGGTATATTATTATAATATGGATACACAGGAATGTCGATCGCGATCCGGTTCATTTCCTATTCGATTTCGATCGGGTCGTCGGATCTCCACCGACAGTGGTGTCGTCTCGTATTGATAAACAATAATATTATATTGTAATCGTGTCCAACGACACGCTGCGACTGTACCTACACATTACACTGCAGTGGTGTTGTACTGTACATCTGCTATACCAGCCCCAACGACAGCCTACGGTTACGATACGTCTATTATACATATTTTATACCTACACTTTGTTCATATGATAGGTTAGGTATAGGTACCGTTTATTGGTTTATCACTCGGCCGAGTGCGTCTAGAGGACCTGTTTGGTATACCGAAATTGTGGCTCGGGCAGAGGCTGCAGATATTTGCAAGAATTAATTTAATTAATTTTACGGAACAAAGCGACCCTCAAGGGCTTCACACTCCGAAATGTACAATACAGCGGTATCATGTTATGAAGCGATTAACTTCATCACTCCGTTGCTATCATCATGTGTATCGTAAAACATTGCACACTCAATGAATGCAAATCTATAATAATTGTGTATATTATTCAAAACATGAAATAAATTACTGAAATAATGTTCGTCAACGCGAAAGCCCATATATTATGGACTATATACTACTTACATATTATTATATATTATTTATAAGTAGTAACTGAAAAACAACTAAGAACTCAATAGCATTATGCTAGAAGATATGACACAAAAGAAACGTGAATGAGGAATAAGCAAATAACACGTTATACAAGTTATATACCTATCAAAGATGTAAGAGTCCGACTCGTGCACAGTCTTATATGTCTTTGTTTATGAAAACTATAAAAAAGATTTATTTACCATATACATTATATATATTATATATATTTTTTTATACATAATAAAAAAATTTGGTTAGGTTGTACATTCTCTATTTACTAAAATGTTTACTTTTAAATACATACTAAAGCTTATATCTACAAGTGGTATCATAAAGCAATAGGCAGACAGGGAGTTAGGGTTGAATCTTCCCCGGGAGTATAATGCTGACTTAGGATTTCTATAGTCCCCCTTCCAAATCATATCTTATATATTATGTCACTGATTATATACCTACTTGTATTGTAAAATAAATCAAATTATATTAGCGTAGTTGTGACTTCGTAAGTTTAATCAAATACAATTTTACAAAATAAAATATATTATTCACTACCTATTGTATTATATGCAATTTTGATACTAAAACAATAGATGATAATGACGGTACTACGCTGGCGGGAATTTCGAAGACGAGTAAAAGTCAAAGACTAATAAATAGTTAATATTTTTTTATTTCCATCACAGAGCGACTATGTTGTACCGTAATTCGGTTTAAAATGCAAGGCTGGGCATTAACGCGTTAATGAGTTAAAGTTAAGTTAATTTAACTTTTTAACTTAATAAGTTATTTTTTTATGTTTATTAACTTAATTAATAACTTTAGGAGCTTTTGAATTAACTTTTAATTAACTTGAGTTAATTTTACATTTAAACAAGTTAAGTTAATTTAATTTAATTTTGTGAACTATTGTAGGAATACAAATTGCTGGTAGGTACACATTTTATAAGGTTATAAGTATACTAACAAAATGTGTACTGTTAGCTTTTGCACACATAAAATAGTAATAGTTCTTTGGTCTAATAACATGAACAATTTTAGATACCGATTATTTTAATTTTACCTATAAGAAAACAAGAAACTTTTTTAACTTAACTTGAGTTAAAAAGTTAATATTAAATTTTGGTTAACTCTTAACTTAATTCAATTGATAGAACATTTTGAATTAACTTTTAACTATTAACTTGATTTAGATTTTAGTTTAACTTAACTGAGTTAAAAAAAATCATTCACTTGCCCAGCCTTGTTAAAATGTATATATAGTGTATAAAATTAGAGGTTATTAAATTATTATTGTATAGGTATTATTATTATTTCATCTATAATAATTGTGATAGACTGATAAATAAATACAGAAAAGAAAAAAGTCAGTTAAATTTATATTTTGACCTCGAAACGGCGATAACGAGCGATCCGCATAGGATAGTACGTTATTTTTATAAAATTTATAAAATGTTAATTATTATGGTTTTAGTTTATAGTATTCATGAATCATAAAACTTTTTATTTTATAAAATAATTGTTTTTTTTTTTGTGAATGACAGCCTATATAGTTTAAGTTTAAAGCACTTTCATGTGCTGGATAGTTGCCTAGTAGGTACAAAATGTCAATATTTTATAATTTTTAATTGAATTGCAAATTTCTTTCTGATCACTCCTTAATATGAATTATAAAATATAAGTTTTTTAAGGAAATGTTTAGAAAATGTATGTTTGGTGATCGCCTATTAACGCTATTATAATAACTGTGCCCGCAATCCACACATTCTCGTAATTCTCACGGCATTCTCGTATTTTTTTGATTTCTCGATTAGTCGTTGTCGAATAACTTGGCGGGACAACGAGGCGCGCGGCGTTGTGCACACGCAAAACCAGTGGTTCTTACTAATTATTTGTTGTTATTTACAAAATGTGTCACTAAAAAATGTTATAACTGATGTTATTATGTCGTTATTTTAAAATCGAAAATCGCCTTTGTGCCAAGTCAACTGTTTACGTAATAAAAACGCTTCTGACGACTGCATACTGTTTGTCGTGTACTCTTGTATTTGTATACATTTGGGGTGTCCATTTTTTTTATTTCACCGTTATCGTTTACGAGGAGTCGAGGAGTACAATAATTACATTACAACGCGTGACGTGAGTTTTTCGGTATCGTCGGCGACCGGCGAGTGACGACCGGCTCTAAGTAATAGCGGCATTCGTAGACTGATAAGGGCGGCGCGCGGCGGCGACGGTGCGACCAGTTTTTTAAAGTTTTTTATCGTACGCGACGGCCAAGATTGTCGCCGCCAGAGTGATGGTATGGTCAACATGAGTGTGCGTGCGTATGGTACACTGTGGTAATGGATAAACTGGTTTCGCCGCCGAGAGCATTTTACTATAATATTAATATAATAATAATAATACGTAGTATTATAGAGTATAATAGAGTAGTAGTAGTATTAATAGTAGTATTAGTAGTATTAGTAGTATTAGTAGTATTAGTATTAGTATTTGGTTTATTATTATTATTATTATTATTATTATGAGTAGTAGTAGTAGTAGTAGTGATATAGAAGTACAGTATACACACACTAATACACCATAACAGTATTATTGTATATTATATGCGACGCGACTATATTATACATATCACATTCGTATCGATTAATTGCCCGGGTCGTCTTGTGCGCCAACATCATTACACACATTAAAACATACATTAATTTATGTTTTACGGGATCGTCCTCGTCGTCGAATTACACGAACGGACATTAGTGAGATTACCTTTACACAAGCTCGCAGACACGAGCGCGCGCACACGTTAATAGATTACATTTTTTCGGGTCGTCGTAGTCGCCGTAGCTGTCGTCGTCATCGTCGTCGTCGTCGTTCGTAGTTGTATGCGCGACGGCCGAGCCGCTGTTTCTGTCTCTCTTGCGTGTACGGTATTTCTGTACATAATATTCATAATATTATTATGGTATTATACCTAATGTTTTTTTCTCTCTGCGTGTGATGTATAATTATTAAATTCATCGTGCGCGTCTGTTTAAAATATATACATATACATAATTATAATGATAATACTATATGTGAGTCTTGTGTGCTATTAGGTTCGCGACCGCACGCCCAAAACGTTAGTCGTTGTCGTCGTCTTTGTTGTACACAATATTACCATACTAAGGACGGCGATACGAATGTCGAGTGTGATGGGAAATAATAATAATGAAAAATTTAAATGTAAATCTGCAGATCGACGACCGCGGGAAAGAAGACTGCAGCACGAATATCATACTTATTGTATGAGAACAAACAAAATAAACTAGCGACGAAAATTGAAATTATTTTCGAATATTACCAATATTATTTATCTATTCGTTTATTAAATTCGTGTGTTACACACTTATACTTAACAATAATAAAGCATTAAATCGTCTGTCGTTCACTTTGGTGGTCGCACGCCATTTCAATCCCTATATTAAAACAAGCAGAGCATCTGTGTTGAAAATATATACATATTGTTTTTTTTTTGTTTTTTACAATCCTTAGATTGGTTAAATGACTTTGATGGCTCTCCACTTATCCCTATCCATTACAGCTACTTTTAGTTCTTTATAGTTGGTTTTCCCTATATCGTCTATGATCTGTTTTATAAATGGTGTTCTCGGTCTACCTCTTCCAGCTTTTCCTTCTATGATTGTCGTTATCCATACATTATTTCTCATAATATGTCCTATTCATTTTTTTCTCCTTTCTTTGATTGTCTTCCATATATTGTATAGGTACACTATTCTCATATAGGCGTAGCGAGATGAATTTATATGGGGGATATAGCAATTTTTAAATAAAAAAATGTTTCAGTTCTCATACATGGACAGAACTCTGAGGGGCTATAGCCCAATTTCCCACCATTATACACTTATGGATACTATCCATATTATCATATAGAGCAGCGGTTCTTAACCTTTTTCAGAACACGAACCCCCAATGAAAGATTTTCATAAATCGCGGATCCCTATATAAATATTTTGTCGAATACCTTTTTTTTACAATACATCTCATGTTATCATAATATTATAATAATTATTTTATATTATAAATTTTATAAGTAGACATAACAAAGCATATACATTTATAATTATTTTTATTTAACTTAATTTTTATTGACTTATGTTATAGGTGATAAGGCTGCCGCGGACCACAGCAGGTTGAGTACCGTTGATATAGAGCACAATACTCCATAATCGTTATACATAATACATGCAGGATATAACAGATATAATTACTAAAAAAATGGTAATTTTTACTAATATTGTGTAAAATCGTTTGTTGTTTTTTTTTTTGATACAATTAGGTAATAATAATCGAACAGGGATCTTAAAATTTAGTGGGACAAAAAAATATAGGCTTATCATAAAGGGGTCCGTGCAAGTGGCACAGTTATCGAGAGTGTTGGATGTGCAATTCACAAGGGCCCCTGTTTTTAGGCGCCCAAACTCCCGAGATCTATCATATCATATTCAGTAACAACTTAATGGGATACAAAGATAATTATTAATGACTTTGCTGCCGTAAAAACAAGAAGAGATAGATTTATTTTTGATTTTATAAAAAATTAATATTAATATTAATTATCAACTTGAAATTTGAGAAAACTAGAAAACTATTAATAGTTCATAGAACTATAATAAAACATATCGACTGTTTTTAATTTTTATTAACAGGTAATGACCTCAGTCTGGAAATTTTCACGTAGACCCCATATAATCAAGTTGCACCATTGGTCCATGTAAAAACGGTACGATTCCATTCTCCATAATGTTATTTCAAACATTTTCATAAATAAAAAAAATCCAAAAGTTGTCTGGTTTTTCAATTATCAGATTTTGAGAACTTTTTTGTTTGGTTAGAAGAGTACTTCTTATAGGGCGCTTGGACTTCGATTTTTGATTTTATCGCTAACACAAAATTCATACTAAAATTAAAACCTTGTAAAATTTTGAAGATTCTAATTCAATCATAGGATTTATAAATATAATTTTGAAAATCAAAATTCAATGCGATCTGTAAGACGTATTCCTTTTTCTAACAAAAACAAAAAATTATCGAAATCTTATCACTCTATGAGACGTGAGAAATTTTTCTGTAAGACATGTTTTTGAGCAAAAAAATAGATCGTTCGCCTTGCATATGAAATGTAATAATCGTTCAAACTTTACGCAGTTACAATATTTAAAATGTTAGCTCGTGATTCTTTTATTGTCTGAGCCATCTCTGGCTGAATCGTATTTCATGAAAGCAAAAATAATATAATATATTATTATTAGTGTTTTATACTTCTATAGTGAATTTATGGCCGTCACCGCTATGGAATTCGGCGGCGGTCGACCACCCCAGATTACTAGGCGTCCGCCACCACGACGACCACGAAGGCGAGACTGTTGTACAAGTTATAATATTATATATATATAATATATACATACATATATACAATATATACGTGTAATAGTAATTAAGATAGCAAACGCGCGTACGAGCATTATTGGTTTGTTGACTGACGTCGCTCCGGTTATAACGTCATCGATGTAGTGTAGTATATAGTGGAAGAGAACAGTCAATTAGATACACATAAAAACGTAATTTATTATGTAAATTATTAGGTAAATTATTAACCTATATTTAGTGTTTATAAGTAACAATTGTTAGTAATAAATTATAAATCACATTTTAATAAAACTCGTAATTACGATTCGCACCGTTGCATGTATACTTATAAATAAGATTATACCAACTAATAATAAATTATTATTTATTGACAATTTAGTCTTGTTATGAGTATATTATACACAAGCAATTAATTTTGATACATTTTTCTATTATATATTGAAGTAATTTTTGCATGAACGCTGGGCTCCAGTACCATGGGTCCTGCTGAACACCTCCCCTGGTGGGGGCCCTGATTTTGCAGTCCAGCGAGACGTCCGTTTAACTGCAGGACCCGTCAAAATTAAATGTAGCATAATAACATAATATGTGACTATCTGAGTACAACGTTCAACCACCGAATAACTTGAATAACTTAGAAAGTACTTGCTCCAATTTAGATTTTTAAAAACCATGTCTTTTACTAACAATTCGTATTAAAAAGGGTAGTTTCATTTGAAAAAGCTGAACTCAGTTCAGCTGTACAGTAGATTTCGATTATCTACCTCATCGTTTCATTCGCTGTAATGCATTGGCTTAATTTTAATTCAATGTTTATCTTTGATACAAAAAATCTTATGGAAGCGAAACGTATTCGGAACAAAAGGTGATGAAGAGAAACTAGCTAAATTACTCGGCTGTATTATGGCCCTATTGTTGAAAATAGCCAATAGAGAATACTGAACAAGAACAAATGAGGAAGTCTATCAGTTATTTATAAAACCAAACATAAAAAATCATTTAACACTAACAAACGAGTATAATACTATAATGGGACAATGGTAGCCCATTTGTTTGTGAAGAGATAATGGTAAATTAGTATTAGAAAACAAGTGCTGATAAACGACAAGTGTCTTGCAGTAATATTGCACATCTTTTTCTATAGAAAAATATACAGATCAGTGGGTTGTGGATACCAAATAGCGCGGTTCGCAGGATGACCTTTATTTTGCCAATATGTTATAGTCATTTATGTAAATTAGACAGTAACTTAAATACCTAAGCACTATCATAAATTCCTAACATTAAAGTGGCCGATATCGTCTGCAGTACTGTAGGCATCATCTGACAACATAGGAAACATAGTATAACAATTAAATATTTTGTTAACACATTTAAAGCTATGACTATAGAAAATTACCTTATAATAGGTCTAATACTGATAAACAATATTGATGATTTATTTGTTCGATGAAATATTGAAATTGAGTCGGAAATTTAATAATATAAGATAAATCATACATAATATTACATATATATACAACGAATTGAATTATTTATTTTCACAATTTGATGTACTACTATGACATTTTGAAATAGTTAAAAACTCAAAACAAAAAAGTAATTTTGCAAAAAAAGGCACACCAAACAAAATGCTTACCAGTTATGTAATTCAAATTTTAATGAAAATATAGATACCTAGTACTGATTACTGATTTGCATACGACTATTATAATATTTTACAAAAAAAAAATTTCTTTTGTAAATAAGGACCTATTTTTGAAATTATCCACTGAACCAACAGAGTTGTGTGTCGAAGAAATGATATTTTGTACACATATTGTGTCTTGAAGGAAAATAAGGATTTCCTACATGAGTTATTTCCTCCTAAAAAGTCAATTTTTAAAAATTAGTTTTTGTTGCTAATTATTATTTTTACTTTTAATTTGTATTATTGCATATAAAATGAAGAATTACGAAATAAAATTTAGTCTTATCTAAAATATATGTACATATTATATATACTATATTATATTAATATTAATTATTATTAATATTGCAATGGAAAAATGTCTTGATTACTATATTGCTCGCAACACAACTCTCGTATATCCCACAAACATTTAGTGGACACAAGTCGTCTAATCGAAATAATCCACTTGATACAATAATCTTATGAACGATAAAATAAAACAAATCGAAGTATCTAAAGTATGTAATTCGAGTATTAATATGTATTATAATATTACCTACTGCATCTGCATGTACAGATGCAGGCGTTTAAGTCTTCTTTCTCAATAATTTTGCCTAATATAATATTAAGTGCAATATGCTATAAGTTTTTACTATAATAATATAATTTTATTATTACTAATCCTTAAAAATTAAGCTTTTTTAAGGACATACTCGGACGCTTCGACAAGCTATATAATGGCCCTTCCCATATACGAGTAAAATGCATAAATTATTTATTATAAGTTATACTTATATACAATTATAACCAACTGGAATACAACAATATATGCTACATAATAATATATAAATACAAAGATTCACTAGGTTATAACATCAATATTATGAAATGGCCACACATCAATACATCATACATCATTAATTCATTACCCTGCACAGTAGCACACACTTATAGTATTCTAAATTCCGATCGGCCGGACGTCGGTAGCAGAAGGTAGCACCGGGAGCCATACAATAAATAAAAAAACCAACAAAGGCGGAAGGAGTATTTATTAAGGGATTATTGTGAAATTGGCGTTGTAAATTAGTTATTATTTTATTAAGTTTGTTAGTAATGACCATGAAAACGAATTCGAATTTAATTATAATTTATAATCCTAAATATCTAGATAATATATATAGGTACGACTATATATATTATAATCTGTAGTAATCTTGTTGCATTTTTGTTTAAAATTTATTTTTGTTATTATTAGATTATCATTATATAAAGTTATTATTATTCATAAATGTTTAAAGTGTTTATAATCTTTTAATAAAATATTACAAATTTATTGAATTAAAAAGCATCTTGAGTAGAGAATGCAGTAAATCGCACGAGGTGCCGTGGCGATAATATATTATTGCATTACTCTATGAAGTGCCTTAATAGTTTAATACAACATATAGACACCGTGGACTCCAGAATAACTAAGTGCAGAATGCAGATTTATGGTTATCCGTATAACAACAAAACTAGAAACTTTTCACTTATTTTGTATAAAATATATTTTAGATACTAGGTAAGTGATTGGTTATTACTTTTGTTAGAAATGTATGTGGGTGTTGACCAGTTGCCCCCCACGGCTGTTATCGAGATTTTAAAAATATACCAGTTGCCCTCAACCAAATGTACCAGTTGCCTCCAAACGAATGTACCAGTTGCCCTCACATGCTGCAGTTAATATATACACGCTTACAATATACATTACATATAGCTCGTAAAATAGGGGAGGTAAATATATAATATTTTTATTTTGCATGTTTTTGCATAAATATTGAACTTAGTGCGTATTTAGTATGATCGAATTTATTGTATTTAAGTCGATAGTAATTAAACTGATCAAAGTATATAACTTGGTTTTTTAGTAAAACATGAAATTTATTTTTATAAATACAATTCTATGGAACAATATACTATGTACGTTCGCGAATCATTTATAATGAAAATTTAAAATTATATGTAGTCGTGGCATTTAGATTATTTATTATGAATTTTACTCTATAATTTTGTTCTATTTTACTTTATTTTCATAAATAATTTTATATTTTATTTATGATTTGTATATTTACCTCCCCTATTTTACGAGCTATATATTGTATTCGTGTATATATTAACATTAACATGTGAGGGCAACTGATACATTTGGTTGGGGGCAACTAGTACATTTTCCTCTAGATAGTTTGGGGGGGAATTGGTATTAAAAAAGATACGTTTGGGGGCAATTGGTACATGCCCATGTATGCTTAATAAATTAACGATCAAATTGTGCAACTTGTTTTGTCTCAAACAATCAGAATTTAAAGAAAAAGAATGCCAATTAAGATGTACAATAAAGTTATGTATACATATACTCATAAGTATGACTAATACAATTATACATCGATACTAGATATATTCCTATACTAACAAACTGTGTATCAACCACGTGCGTACACATTTTTGGAATGGTATAAATTATTAATTTTTTTTGTCAATATGTAACATACAGATGTATGACATACAACTGCAGATGTTGTTAACATATTTTTTGAGGGTTTTCAATGGTTTAATTTATGTAGGTTATTTTATTTGCCTCTCCGATCAATCTCTCGTGCCCTTGTCGTCGTAGCAGCAGCAGAAATTGCTGTTGCTGCCATATCACTACTTATGTTTTATATAAATACAAGAGATATGACCATTATATTTTATGCGAATTTTTTTCTTACATAGCTTAATAATAAGACCACCTCCTTATTAAGTTAATCGCTTCACGTATTAACTATGTCCAATGAGGGTACATGATAGATTATATATAAAATGTATTCACAAATATATACAAAATTATATAATATGTTAGGGGTCATCAGAGCCGACCTTAAGGTGAAACGAGGTCAGGGCCCAGTGGTAATTTTTTTAACCCGAGCCCTCAGAGTATAATATTATTGTTGAATACACGAGACCCAGGGCAAATTACCAGCTAGCCTTTCGTTAAGGCTAACTCCGGATGTCATATTACTGTTGCATTTACAAGCATCATGAATCATGATGGTATTATATTAATTAATTTAATATACATTATACATAGATCCCTAAATCTTTATGATAAATTATGTGAAAATACAGAAGTATCTCATTGTTTTCAAAGTAAACAATTGTATCTAGATTTATTTAGATAATGGTTATACCTATATTTGCATAATTGTAATCAATGGAATGATGTGAAACGACGCAGATACATGTCGCAAGAATAAACGAATTTGACTGACGAATACCCACTAGCAGTTTACATTTGATAAAGATAATATGATTTATATAATTTATAATATACGTAAATGCGTAGGTATTAGTGTAAGTACGAATGCTCCTAAATACGATGTCATTTGCTATTGCCAGTGATCGCCGTATGCTTGTATTTCAGTATAATGTAAACTACAAGATTATAAAATAATATATAGGAGCCAACTTTTGAAAACACTAAATTAGTTCAGGTGCGTATGACGTGTAATAATCGTTAACATAGTGCATGTGATGCACCTAAGTACAGGCAATACAACAGTTCATGGATTTATATGTCAACTATATAGTATTTATATGTATATATATATAGGTGCCCACTAACCGTGATCGTCTCGGTCGTCGTCGTCGCCGCCGCTGCCGTCTACGTCGTCCCGGTCGCGATGGCTCCGTACGGTATCCTCGCCGACCAGGCTCCGGATGGAAAACACCGACTTGGCCGGTCTACCGCCACCGTTGCGCCGGCGACCGTGGTTGCCGCCGTCGTTGGAATCGCCTCCGCCGCCAGAACTGGCCCGCGTGCTCAAATCCATGACTACGGCGGCGCAATGGTTACGTGTCTCCGAAGCAATCATCGCGTTGACGGTGCGTGTGGTGCGCGTCCGGACGGTGCCGATGACATTTATCGGGGGCGGCGCGATGCCGACACGAAGAAAACGCGCGACAGTGTTGTGAACTCAAACTGATTTCGATGTTTTTATTATCACGATGACGTCCAGACACTTGGACGGCACGGAGATTATATTGCAACTCTTTCTCTCCGGTGCTTCCGGGCGGCCGGCACCAATACCGCCGGTAGGATTTTTTTTTCAATACGATTGCACTGACGAATGACTATCGATTGACTCGTACGCGAATGAGCCGTTTTACTAACGTAATAATTAAATAACAATATGGTCAAAGTATGAACTTATATGGTGATAAGAATATAACATAACGCGATGTATTATCACAATATCACTGTACGCCGCGGTGAGTGAGGTACACACGCACTACCGCCGCCGTTGCTGCCGCTGTACTGCGCGTGCAGACACAGTTTGCGAGCGAGTTACAATAATAGTAATAATTAGTATACACAACCAAAACAACCGGCTGCCGCTGGAGTAGGTACACAATTAATGGTACATGGTCACAACATGGTAGTTGCGCTGTTACATGGTTGTAGGCGGTAGTGGTGGTAGCGTCGACGTCGGCGGCAGTGGCGGTAACCATGGTGACATGGTGTCTGTCTGGAGGAGGAGCGACGCCTACCGACCAATAGTTGGCAACCACAGGATTCTTCTTATAATAATATTATAAATATTAATATAATATTACAAAGTATACACGGTTAGGTTGCAGCAACCGGGTCGTTGTTCTCCAATTTTCAGTAGGCAAGTGACAGATTAATTCATTGGGACCGGGATCTCTCTACTTCTGACATAGGGGTTAACTGACCTTCCAGGTATAATGCTAGTGGAACAAAAGCTTAACTTCGACAAACTATCCAAAATTAAAACTTTTACACCATATGTTTTTTGGACATATTTAATGTAGGTATTTTAAATTTGGATTTTTAACGTATCGTCTTCATAGACCAACAAGATGTAATAAACTTGATTAAATTTGAAAACATACTATTGTAGATGATCTAAAAATAATAAAAACTCGCCAATAACGTAGGTACCTATACTTAAATTATTGTTTAAATAATACGATAGATGATTTTGTCATTTTTAAATAATTATTTTTATGCATATATAGTACAGCTTATTAAGCTATACGCCCTACCATAAGTTATTAGATACAAATATTTCAGATGTTAATGTAGGTATTATAAATGATTTCAGTAACGAATATTTAAATTAAGAGGACTACGCTACACCCGCATGCGTTGTCTCCGTCTTACACGCGTACTACATAGCAAATTTTCGTTCGCTAGATTCAATAGTGTGCTGTTAGTTTTGATATTAGAGTGAATTGACCTATATTATCAAACTTTTAGGTAAGAACATTATCAGCTGTGTTCTAATGTTGGTTTTTTACGATATTTTAATTTTTAAATGATTTATGAGCATGTTAGGTGTGAATATTTGAAAATTCACATAACTCATTTAAAAATTAAAATATCCTAAAAAACCAACGTGAGAACACAGATAACGTTCTTACCTAAAAGTTTGATAATAGGTCGATTCACTCTAATATCAAAACTAACAGCACACTATTGAATCTAGTGAACGAAAATTTGCTATGTAGTACGCATGTAAGACGGAGACAACACATGCGGGTGTAGCGTCCTCTTAAAAAATCATAGCAATTAGCTTTAAACTTATAATGCCGGGAAAAATAATGCATTTCACATTGCGTCTATAAAATAAATATTTTTCAATTTTTGATTTAAAAAATTCCTTATGGTAAAATAATTAAAAATTGAATTTATAAATGTTATTTATTAAATATCAATAATAATGCTTTATACATTTTACTTATAATAATTGTTATAGACGCAATGGTATTACATTAACTAACTCCTATTATCGAAACACCAATAAACCGGACGCAAAAAAATATGATTTTTTAATAATTCGTAATCGTAATGATTCGTAATTTTAAATCGTGATTAGTAATATTATTTTATCATTCCTCATAATCATCTTTAGATTAAATAAAGATGTGTATATTATTCTTAGTCAATCAATTGTTGTCTAATCGTGGTACCGTTTAATCAGTCAATCGTTATAAAGAATGCATTTTCGGGTTGTAATGTCATCTAATAGAAAACGTGTAGTGCTTACCATGAAAGAAAAATTAGATATCATTGCGCGGTTGAAAAAAGGTGAAACAGGTCGAGAATTATCCGAAAATTATGACATTGGAACCATAGTACCATACATTTTTTTGTTTATTGTTACAAATTTCGAATTATATTACACACATATAAATAAATACATTCAATATACCCAAACAATTATATAACTTTTGATATGTCATATGCCAATCATCCCGATATTTGCTTATCCAGACTACCCTTGACATTAATTAGTCCGGATAGTTGGAGTTTACTGTAATATATACTGTATTGTATTAACTAAGGTGTCCTAAATAACCCTCTTTCCTTCTTTTTGTAATAGTATTTATTGGTATTATTTGTTACCCTGGTTTTATATATCTGAATATAGTTGGATAACTAAAAAAATTCATACAGTTTATTTAAATTAAATAATATTTCAAGGATATCTAATATATAGTTACGAATCGCGTATTTTTTTTTTTTATTTTTTTTTTTATACACTTCTTATTAACATATTATGGAATATGTACCTAATATTTAACCATTAAATAGTAAATGGGTTATGGGTAAGCCGATTAATCGATCAAATAGACTTATAGACTAAATGAATGGAAAATAAATACCCAATTAAAGTAAATAATTCTGAAAATTGATTTGAATAAAAACTTTAATTTAAATGATTACGTTGGTACAGTTTATCGTTATATTCATTATTTATATCCAATGTGATTAGAGAAATGGAGAATCAAATTTTATTATTATTACTAATAAAAGTACGTATAGGTACCTATAATATTTTTAAAATAATTTTTCGTATATTTTTCGTAATATTATATTGGTAGGTATAAAATATAATATTTGGCAAATATCGTAAGCTTTCAACTTATATTATAATAACATTCATAAAATAATAATATATATATATATATATATAATATTATAAATAATAAGTTATAGAATATAAGTAAATTATATTTAATATATATATATATATTAAATAAGTGAGCAGCCCACAATGTTTATATTAAAAAAGTTGGTTTTAAATAAAAAAAGTTCAGTTGAACCCTCCAATTGAATTTCTACCACATAAAGTACAGCCTTTGAGTCTGGTGCTATGATTGTGATTTTATATAAACTATTATTAATTATATGAGTTTATAATTATTTTGTTACCATGTAGAGTTTATTATTAATTATATATTATTTATCAAATAGGTAAACGTATTATATAGTATTATATAATAGACCAACTAGACTCAGAACTGTATATTTATATAATTTGCAATTTTAAATGATTAATTCGAGCGATAGGTGAATTAAATATAAATTCTAAATGCTTTAAATTGGTCCCACGCCTAAAATCTATATGCCATGATATAATAATTTTAATTTATCATAATATAAGCCTTATATTGTAAGGTATACATGATATATTGGTAGATTATAGGTGATTTGCATTATATTATTTATGTATTTAAATTCATTATTTTTTTTAAAGATATTAATATTTATAAAAACTATATTAGGTATCTATTTTATTTTATTTTTCTCAATGAGTTAATATGTAAGTATTATAGGTAGGTACAATAGTATGTTATATTATACTTTTAGTATGTATAATATGATGACGGTATGTTTGTAAATGAAATTTATTTATGTTTGAATAAATACACATTATAATACTCATAAATCAGTCATAATAGATACAACATAGTATGGTAATACTGATTCTATAAACAGCACAAGAATTAAAAATCATAATATTATACTCTTAAAGTATGTAATAATACCGAATCAAAATAAAATATTGTATTACATAATAATATTATTATTTATCATTTATCATCAACAAACCAATAATGACACGTGTTTTATGGTATCAGCCAGTGGCCACCGAGTACTTACAGTGGTAGTGGAAGTGATTTAAGGAAGTATTTAATAGATTAAATGGAGATTATTGAGATTTTTTTTAGGTATTATATAACCGAACCCTATTCGCAAGCATGGTGGAGATATACCTCAAGTAGCTATAACCATTATGGTCTTAAACCGAGCATATGGACTATACTTATTGTAACGTATATGACAAATTTACAAAAAACTTAGATACCTAGGCACATCGCACATAGATAATTATTATAATAAATAAGTCATATAGGTAGATAGTATTAGGTACATAATTTTTTTTCAAAATTAATATTTTGACAGCAGAATTTACAACCATTCATAAGTTTATTTTAGTATAAGTTTATTATGAATCATAACTCATAGGTCATAATTATAAACTACCTATATTAATTTTATAGGCTACTATAATATGCTAGTTAAATCAATCATATTATATCATTTTTTTCTGCCACGCCGAGGCAATTAATTGGATTGACTTCCTTGACTGATCGGCGATCGCGTTAAGTAATCCGCATTTCGGCGTTTCGCGGTAAATATAATACGATTATTATTTATAATATTATACTGCATCATCGTATAATATAGCGGCTATTGTTCGGATTTTGCTAAATTTGGTTATGTACTGCTAGTTAAGCAAGAAATCTTTTAAACATTTAAATTCGTCATGGTCATGGTGCAAATTCATATAAGTATAGATAATAAGTAAAAACTAATAATAGTAATTCTGCATAATATAGTTTAGGTACATGCGTAAATATGAAATACGGTGCTAGAGTTAGTTTTTTATTTTGTCAAGTCTAATAACTGTATGTTTGATATTTTAAAATGTTTGTGTACAACTTCAACTTCTATCAATTCTTGTTTATTTTATTTATGTTAGCTACAGCTATTCATTGATATATATATATATATATATCTAAGATATATGAATACTCGTCATTACTAATTAGTTTACTACAGTTGAATCTTGATGAGTATAGAAAATAATAATAATGGATTATTCTTCATGTTAGCCAGCTGTGGTCCGCAACTGCTTCTAATCTGATTCATTTTGTACAACGTTATACAATTCAAATAAATTAGAAATGGTAAAAGTTAATTTATTATTAAAATTATATAGAATACAGTGAGTACATTGAAAAACTTATAATTTAATAAAGTTACCTACATCGACAATCTATTCAAAAATAATATTGCAATATTTCAAACCAAGACAAAGTTAAAATTGTTTGTTTCATATTTTTACACTTCAAAATAGTTAAGACATGCAAATATATATTTTATTATTATGTACATTGTATGATTATTTCGAAGGCCCACTGAATAGGGCGAACTTGTAATAATTTTCTCTACCGAATAGATTGAATATTCCTTTAGTGAGTCGGGTAGGCAAGCAGACTTGCGTGTGCCATTTACAGTTTCTTCCAATGTCTGTATAAGAGCGCCTTACTTAAATATTGATAGACAATTTAACATACAAACAACAACGAGGAGTGGGTATTATTGACTAGACTATTTAAGACAATGGTAGGAAACTCACAAATGCATTCGAGTTGAGTCCCAAATTTAAAATTGCTACACTAGTTGGGTCCCGAATTATTTTAGGTACTGCACTAGTTGGGTCCCAGATTTTTATAGGTAATACACTAGTTCGTTAGGTTATTAATTTCATAATCCCGTGACAGTCTGATAAATCTTCTCAATTTAATGCTTAATATTAACTCGTATTAGTTCATAAGAATGTTTAAGAATACATTTTATTATACTCCGTAACATAATGCATAATATTGTTTCTAATGATGTGGCTCACATATCATGTTTATAAGTTGTTTAAATATTCAATAAAATAAATAACGGTCAAGTACCTAACCTATCGCACGCAGATAACCGTTAAAACCCAATAATTCCTTTAATCACAGATAAATTAACGATTTGTATTGTTTAGTCACGTAGGAACTTATACGTAATTGTGACAATGTGGCACCACACGTGTGATCTATTTCGTGTTCCACCGGAGACAAGGGATGGTCCAATGAGGGTCTCTGCTACCAAGGATAACGGTAAATCTTTGGAAACACAGAGGCCTTTGATGGAGCTGCTTGCAACGGCGCATCCGAGTAGGGTCCCGAGTACTAGGGGCTAATCGCAGGTACTACACCAGTTGGGTCCCGGATTTTTATAGGTACTAGAACTACTAACACTAGTTGGGTCCTGAATTATTTTAGCTACAACATTAGTTCTTGAATGTTTTTTGGTAAGTACTACACTATACTAACATTTTAACAGACTTAGGACTGTCTATAATCTATTTAAACCACAGGTATGTTTAAAAATCTAACCTAACATTTTTAATATTTTTTCACTTACACTTATATAGCATTATGGCTATATTATTATTATATTAAGTATTTTTATACTTGGTTTTTAACATTTTTAATATTTTTATCAACACAAAAGTGATTTATTTTTTATAAAATTCTATTAACTTATATTTTAATGGAAAAGAAAGAAAACAAGAACAAAAAACTGTAAAAAACATTTTTAACCATGCCTGTGGTCTAAATAGATTATTGACAGTCCTAAGTCTGTTAAAATGGGAAGGAAAATGTTAGTATAGTGTAGTACTTACCAACAAATATTCAAGAACTAAATAATTCAGGACCCAACTAGTGTAGTAACTAGAAAAATCAAGGACCGAACTAGGGTAGTACTTATTAAAATCCGGGATCCAACTAGTGTATTACCTGCGATTAGCCCTTAGTACTCGGGACCCAACTTGGATGCGCCGAAACTCACAGTACATGAAAGCAAGTGAACAAAAATAAATAAATATATACTAATTCGTCGGAAAGGAAAATCGGAAATATGTATTTAGTTGCGTCTTTGTTAGTGCCTATCAACCTATGATACCAATTCGCCTGTAACGGATGTGTTAAATACTTAAATTTAAATTCAATGATAAAATAAAATCACTATCGACCTATAATATTATTAATATCGCATTACTAAGCAAGTATGTTTTATGATATTATTGTTATTAATGCAAATTAAAAATGTCTTTGGGTATATACAATATTGAATATAACAATATATTTTAAATGTTTAAACATAACTACGAATAGTACGAATAATAATTTTCAAATTATAATACAATATAACTAAGATAATTATTCATTATTCTTCATTTACCTAACTAATTTCGTTCAAATTTGAACTAAAAATGTATATAAAAAAAATGTTTTGATTTATTTTTGTAATATGCACAATACTATTTTTGTGAATCCTTGTTTTTAATTTTCAATCTTCAAGTATAAAATTTAAAAATTTAATACATTTTGAACTACAAAACAATTTGCACATTTTCGATATTTTAATGAATGTTGTCAACATTTAAACTTTAAATACTTATATATCTTCAAATCGGGCATATAGGTTTTAAATAGTTCTCGGAGACTTTTATAACAACTTATAAAGGACCTTCTAATGAATTTCAAAGCATTTTGACCCAATGAAAATTTTATTATTGACATTTATAGAAAAGAAACTAAAATATTTGAAAATTTAAAATATCATTCAATAGCTCGAAACAGTCGAAACGACACAAAATAGTTTGAAAATTGAATTATGAATTATGTATAGAAAATGATAAAATACAATTTTTTCGAAAATAGTTTAAGCAAATTAATTATTTCAAAACAGTTTTCAGAAGTTTTATTGCATTATCAGGTTCATCTTTAAGATTGACAAAAATACGTACAAGTGTGAAATGAAAATAAATTGTTTACCGTTCACTTATGCAACTTGTGTATGCATGAGCTATCAGCTATTATATTTACTATTTAGTATTTATACATGGTCACACACACACACATACACACTAATATGATTAAGAGGACGCCGCACCCGCATGTGTTGTCTCCACCATACAAGTGCGTAGCATAGCAAATTTACGCTCAGCAGATCACGGTTATCTCCGTCAATTTAAATTTAGAGTGAATTGACCTATTATAAAAATTATAGGCAAGGTTATTACCGAGGGCGTCTCATAGGCTTTTTATTATATTTTAATTTCAAGCGAGTTATGAGTATTTTTAGATATAAAAACAATTTACAATTTTAAAATACTCATAACTCGCTTTAAAATTAAAATATAATAAAAAGCCCATGAGATGCCCTCGGGAATAATCTTACCTTTAATTTTTACAATAGGTCAATTTACTCTAAATTTTAAATTGACGGAGATCACTGTGATCTGCTGAGCGTAACATTTTCCATGTTACGCACTTGTAAGACGGAGACATTAAAATATGTATGTGTATACGGGTATAACGTTCTCTTAAATGATCACTTACTACGCACACATTTACAAGAATTAAATGCGTATAATTTAAAAAATTCCTATTTTGACTTAGAAATTGTATATTTGTAATCACCTTAAGATAACGCAATACATGTGATTTCTTTGTCTAACAAAATGCAAAACTATAAACATGTAGCATAGCAAATTGCTATGATTAATATTTGTGCGAATTAGCTACTATTTAATTTAAATGTAAGAATTTATGATATTATCTGGTGAATATCATAGATTTATTTTATATTTTAATTTTAAAACAAGTTATAAATGCACAAACATTTACAATTTTAAAATATTCGTAACTTGTTTTAGTGACCTCTAAATTGTTTTTGGTACTTCCTGACGTTTTTGAAAACTACCGAGAATTTTTTACTATTAACTCCCCAAGATACCTGCTATATAAATATAGAATACTAGATTCACTTTTCTACTGGAAAAGATACTGAAGTCGATCGAAGTATTTTTACCGCCCCAAAAGGGTAATATCTACGGTCTTCAGGTTTATTAATTATACATAATTTCGGGTGTCCCCAGACTTTTTCTAGGAGGGGGGGCAAAAATTAATTTAAAAAATAAATCAAGATTTTATAATACATTTAATGCTTACATTTTAAAAGTAATTTATTGTGGTATCGCCCATATTAGCTATAGTACGTGACGAACCAACTATACGCCTCATATTCGTACGTTCTAAACTAGGTAGTGACTCTCTCTAAAATAAATTCAGATTAGCGCTTGTAACTTATTAAGGTATGATGGTGTGCGTTTGTCGATTCTACGTCCGTTTCCTAAAATGGAAATGAGTATTAGGACCCACGACCGTAGCACTATTCAGTTTAAAATAAACTTCGTTGACTACAGGTCTGTGTGTCTGAGCACTGTTCCAATATAAAGGTATGAATGAAGAATACTTGAAATAATAATATTCAACTCAGGTTTTCAGGTCGGAAGCACTTTTATTAGATTAAAGGACCATGAAACGAAAAAATTATTTTGGCTTAATTAATAGTTAGTCAATTACTTTAACTATCGGTGGTTCTAAAATTTGTATAGGTCGATTCGTTAAGACGCTAGAGCCAAAGAGAGATAGCTGCGTGACGTCACAAGATCACACGGCGCGGCGGCGGCGTATACTTTTATGCAGGAATCGCCGACGCGGTCTAGATTATTTATTTATAAATTTTGTTATATTCAATTATATTATAAATACGAGTAACTTCGTAGTCACAACAATGAACAGACATGCCTATACAAATACTCTATTTGGTTAATTATGTTTTTATCTAAAATAAGACTTATTCTATGTTAACGAACGTCGATCAACCGCATTTTACGTTTATACGTCTCCGTAAACGGAAATATTTTCATCGTTGGGATTTTGTTTTACGAGGTATAGTAATTTACTAATGTAGTATTTACTAATTCAGTAATGGATTTACGTAGTGGAAAAATAGTAGACTTTAAACTTGTTCAAAAAGGTATGGTAAAAGGAGACTTGGAAAGAAAAGGTTGTGAATTATTACTTGATGATCTGACCAAAAACCAAAATTTTAATATTAAATTGTTTCTTACTGATCGACATAAAGGAATTCGTTTTTACATTAGAACACAACATCCTGAAATACAACACGAATTTGATGTGTGGCACCTATCTAAAAGTTTGATGAAAAAAATGAAAACCTTAGAAAAAAAACACGAAGATGCATATTTATGGAGAAGTAGTATTAATGATCATCTTTGGCGGGCTTCACAAAACTGCAAAGGTGACGGTCAATTATTAGTTAAAAAATTCACGTCTCTACTACATCACATAAAAAATGAACATGAATGGGAAGAAAATGGAGTAACAAAAACATGCGATCATGATCCATTAACAGATGAAGAAATAAATAAAAAATTATGGTTAAAATCCGATAGCGAATCATACCATGCATTAAAAAAAATTGTAACTGCCAAAGATTTTATAAAAGATTTGCCACATGCAAAACATTTTGTGCATACTGCAGGCCGCTTGGAATCTTATATTGTAAGGCTAAAATACATGCCAAAACGAATTCATCTGAAATATATTTCTTTATCTAATCATCTATCTAAAAGTATATATGTACCATGTGAAATATCGAAATAATATTACATCAATTTCTATTCTAAATTCTAATATCATAGTTAATAAAGGTAATAAAAATTAATAACGTACATTTAAATTTAGTAAAAAGACAAAACGTACACTAATATTTATTAAAACAATAAAACCCACAGACTTATGATAATTGTCTTAATTTTTATTGAATATAACAAAAAATTTAAAAAAATAACCAAGACCGCTTCGGCGATTCCTGTGTAAAAGTATACGCCGCCGCCGCGCCGTGTGATCTTGTGACGTCACGCGGCTATCTCTCTTTAGCTCTAGCGCCTTAACAAATCGACGTATACAAATTTTAGTACCACTGTTAGTTATATTAACTCATTATATATTAATTGAACCATATTCGTTTTTTTTGTTTCGTGGTCCTTTTAAGGAAATCAAATATAAATAAAACACTTGGCAGATCCAGATTGCCTAGCCCGTACTATGGTCGCCGTTTTACACGTACAATTGTCGTACCTACGTTATTTCGCCAAATTACTCAAAAAGCTAAACCTCTACAACCGAAAAAAAAATGTGATTACAAACCAATGCAAACCTGCTACAAACGTATGGTGCAAAAAAAAATTCAAAAATCGAAGTTGTACCTAGCGACAACGGGACTCCGTACCTGCCTGTACGGCGGTGTTATATAGTAAATATTATTTTCGCCTCAGCACATCTTGCTTCGCTCGCCTAGCCTACCTAGGCCAATAATTTACAATTTAAAATATTTCCGCCTATATATAACATATATTATATAATGTACCTATATTAAATAATATTATTTTGACGACTGTCTACAATTTATATACAACACTATGTTTACTGAATTGGCGCGTTACAGATAATGCTTTGGAAAACACAATTAACATTCGGGACACTTCCTCCTCCTGCCCATGATTGCAGAGTTCGGCGGTGTTTTAGATGTTTCGAATGTTTCAATCGTGCAGAGATATAATAATACGGTTTATGTCGAGCCGCGGTCGTTCGAACAAAATACTATGTTTATTGTTTATACTGTTACTGTGTGGACTTTTGTTGCACTCGTTACAATAGGTATACTTGTTCTTCTCCCCCTTCCCCTGAATAGATTCCCTCGTGGCACTAGCAGGCCTGGTTCTCCGCCGACACTCTTCAACCCACGGTTCGTTAATCGTTTCCAGAACGTTTTATCTCTATTGTTTTGATCCGTGTGTGAACCTAATAAATACATATTGATATCATAATATTATTACGACAAGCATCGAGATAAAGAATACAAGTATAGTACTATACTTGTATTCTTTATCTCGATGACGACAGGATATTATTATAAATTATTGTTATCGGCTCACAAAAATGTCAGAAGACTCGCCGAATACGGGTTGGTGGGTATATTGATAATCAACAAAAAATACTAAACAATCAAGACTCGTAGGCCGTAGTCTGTGTACTCTTTAGTCGTTACTCGTTGGTGTACGTACACTGTGTACTGTGTATAATAATATAATGATTATTTTAAATTCAGTCATTCAGTGTCTCGTTGTCATAGTCATCGTAGTCAAAGTCACTGGTAACCGCGTCCTACCAGCTACCACCAAGGCGAATCCAGTAGAGTGGCCGTTCTTACCGCCGTCATCGTCAGTCAAATAGTATGTTTTATTTGATTTATTTAACTAAATAGTAAATATAAAAATAAACGGCTAAGCATTAAAATAACAATCCACACGAGGAGCATGTCAGCGCACTGTTTGTCTTCTCTCTGGCCCACATAGACAAAACGCATTAAGACAGAATCGTTTTTTCTAATGCTTTTGAGTTATCTCAACCATTATAAAAATGATCGAGAATAATGATTTTTAAGATGTGACATATCGATTTATCTAAATATTGTTACCGCACTTTACCACAGCAGTTATTTTGATAACAAGATTATCATGAAATCATAGTACATTTTAGCTGAACTTGATAATTTTTATTTATAAAGATATTTACAAGATGAACTTGTTCTTACTACTTAGGTATATTTGTAGTAGGAACCAAAGTAAAAAATATCACAACTTTCAATGTAAAATTGAAGATCCTTGGTGCATTATAGAGGTCAAAAGTAAACATTTTCCAACAGTTTTCAAAAAAATCGATATTTTTATATGGTTGTAATTCAAAAACTAATCACTGTAAATACTTGAAATTTTTACCAAATGTTAATGTTAGTGATATCTATATACAGTTTAATTTTCAAAAATTGTCGACTTTTTTTGAGTTATTTATAAACCACTAAAATTTTCGATTTTTTTGAGAATTTTTTTTAAAGTGTCGGTAAAAAAGTGTTGGACAACCAAAAAAACTTGAAAATTTTATACACGGTTCCTTATGAGTTGTTCTTATTGTAGCTAAAAAAAAATTAAAAATTGTAAGTCACAATTTTTTTTAATAAGCGTTTACAGTTCAAAATTTTACGAAATCTGTCGAAAACGCGAAAATTTGCAAGTAATTTTGAAGTTGAAAAATCATAAAATTTTTTGTTTTTATAACTAAGGATTAAAAATACAACACTAAGTTTTCCATAAGTTTTCCTTCAAGTAGCTATAGAGAAAACTCGAAGCATCATTATAGGAAAAATGTTAAGTGCGTTTGAATTTTAAATTTTTACGAAATATCGTAACGATAACGATTTATCCTCAAACGATTTTAAATATTTGTCATTATTCAAAAAGTATAAGTCGTAGATACTTGAAAATTTTATCAGTTATTTAGATTGGCATTTTCTTTACAATATGATTTCATTTTCAAAATATTTTGTCTTTTTTTGAGATATTTATAGACGACTGAAATTTTCAATTTGTCTGAAAATTTTTTTTTGAAGTGTCGATAAAATTTTTTTGGCCCTATCAAAATACTTGAAAATTTAATAAAAAGTTCCTCATAAGTTATTCTTTTTTAGTGATTAAAAAATTATAAGAATACATAGGCACAATTTTTTTTTATTAGCATTTTAAGTTCAAATATTTACTTAAAACGTAAGAATTACGGCAATTTTCAAATTATCATAGATCGAAATTCATAAAAGTTTACTTTTTAATTCTAAGATTTGAGAATTTAATACAAGGCTCATAATATATTTCTACAATAGCAGTTGAAAAATAAAATAAATGTATAGCCACAATTTTTTTTTACGTGTATTCAAATTTTAATTTTGATAACATACGTAAAAATCTCAAAATTTCGTAAATTATTTTATACAGAAATTCATAAAAAATTTTCCTTTTATACCTAAGATTTGAAAATTTAATACAAGGCTCCTAAAATATTTTTACAATAGCATTTGAAAAATAAAAGAAATATATAGTCACACATTTTTTTTATAAGCATTTACAGTTCAAATTTTGACTAAATACATAAAAATTACGGCATTGTTCAAATTATCTTAGATCGAAATTCATAAAAGTTTTTCTTTTTATACCTAAGATTTGAAAATTTAATACAAGGCTCCTAAAATATTTTTACAATAGCAGTTAAAAAATACAAGAAATGTATAGTCACATTTTTTTTTTACAATCATTTAAATTTAAATTTTGACAACATACGTAAAAATCACAAAAATTCGTAAATTATTTTATTTTAGAAATTCATAAAAAATTTTGCTTTTATACCTAAGATTTGAAAATTTAATACAAGGCTCCTTACAAGTTTTTCAATCTTTATCACAAAAAAAATGTCTACCGGAAATTCAAATTAAATTTTTATTAGCATTTGAATTTCAAATATTGACAAAAATTCGTCAAAACCATGAATATTTGCAAATTATTTTGTAGTTCAAAATTCATAATATTGTTTGTATTTATATCTAAGGTTATTAAATTTAACACCAAGTTTTCCATAACTTTTGCTTCAAATAGCTATAGAGAAAATTTGAAGCGTCATTATAGGAAAAATGTTTTGAGCGTTTGAGTTTTGAATTTTTATGAAATCGCGTAATGATAACGATTTATCCTCATTGTGACTATGTATTTCTTTTATTTTGCAACTGCTATTATAAAAATATGTTAGTAGCCTTGTATTAAATTTTTAAATCTTAGAATTAAAAAGAAAAACTTTTATGAATTTATATCTAAGATAATTTGAGCATTGCCGTAATTTTTACGTTTTTAGTCAAAATTTGAACTTTAAATGCTTATAAAAAAATCGTGATTGTATATTTATTTTATTTTTCAACTGCTTTTGTAACAATGTGTAAGAAGCCATATATTAAATTTTCAAATCTAAGATATAAACGGAAATTTTTTTATGAATTTCTAGCTTAAAATATTTTGTGAATTTTTGTGATTTTTACGTATTTTGTCAAAATTCAAACTTTGAATGCTTATAAAAAAGAATTGTGACTATGAATTTCTTTTATTTTTCAACTGCTATTGTAACAATATGTTAAGAGCCTTGTATTAAATTTTCAAGCTTTTCTGCTTAACAAATACATTTTTATCGATATTAATTTAAAAAAAAACTAATAATGATCGAAAATTTCAAATGCCTCTGAATAGTTTAACTTAAGTCGAAAATTTTTTTAAATTGCATGGTGGATAGAATATTTTTTTATATGAACATTCGGTGAAAATTTCATGTATCAATGTTATTTGTTTTAAAGTTACATCAAAAATCAAAATCGATTTTGTCGAAAAATGAGTGTGCGTTAAATTTCCCGTTTTTCCCTTAATTTTTAGTTTGTTTTTCTCAATTATTTAGAAAAGTATTAAGAATTTTTTACTTTTGACCCCTCAAAGTACCAACTAGATTCACTTTCTGATCGAACGAGGTACTGAAGTAAAAAATCGAAGCACTTTTACTGCCCCAAAACGTGATGACAGACACACACAAAAAAAAAACACACACATCATGATAAAATCAATACATTGATCGCTCCGCTCAGAATCTAAAATGAAAATACCTTGCCTTCTCTCCCCTTGAAAAATTCTTACGGATGACTTAGGTTCTAATAGCATTATCCCTAACTATTTATTATTATCTGTAGTTATTTATTTAAGTATGCTTATTACCTATTGAGGTATATTGAAATCAAAATCAAAAGTGAAAAACATATAAATTATATAATATTAATATGGTTAATGCATAATTAAACCTAATGCTGAAAGAAATTTGGTTTAAAAGAAGCTTTGAATAAAAAAGAACAACAGTGACTTGTCAAGAGATACCTTTTAACTGTTTGTAAATTGTGTTATGTTAATATTAATATTTTCTTTATGAGGTTTACATTTTAATAATGTAATTATTCCATTAATCTTTCATTTAACAATATAATCATAATATGTAGAAGTAAAAGTAAATACTTGTATTTTGTAATACCTACCTATACGTATTGGTAATCAGTGGCGTCATTTGGGAGAGGAAAAGTTGGGTATTTTCTCCTGTCTGATTTTAAAAGTAGTCCGATGGGCTACCATGCCGCGCGGTGCCGTTTAACTATTATTATATTTTGTTATCATAAAAACATATTTATTTTTAAAATATTCCCGGAAAATGTTATATTAAAGCATTGTTACAATGATACATTTTTAATTAATAATTAATTGTTGGAATATATTTATATTTAGATACATGCGGTTATATCGTTATCATGTTATAAAAGTCAAAAACTAAATTTGTAAATATTATCTCTAGATTTAGATAGCCTACTGTTGGCTAGGAATGTCTTAAAATAAAACCTTATATAAAAAAAAAGATACATGCGGGGACATGTTTGTGTGTGTTTTAAATTGAAAGAAAAGGAACATAATATTATTGTTGCTGAGAAAATTGGGCTGTTTTGAATCTGGTACACGCGATTCCGCTAGTCACGACATTTTAGATTATTTAGACTATATTTAGACTATTATAGTATTTGAAATTCAGATACATACTAGATCTGCTATAATGACTAGAAGCCAGAAGGCAGTAACGACGTAACATTTAATTTAGAGATGTGCAATTTTCTTAAATTTTGTAAATTGTGATACTTTTGTTCTAATACCATAGTTCATAAGGATAACCCCAGGAACCCTTTGGATTTATAACTTTTAAGTACGTAGTAGTTTATTACTGAATTTTGCATATCTAATATACCTATATATTTCATATAGCCCATATAGGTACATGTGCATAAATATTAAAAAAAAAAATGAACCTATGAAATAAATTCCAAATAAATTGTATCAGATCCATTAGGTACTTATAAACACGTTATACACCAATAGCAAACTGTGATACTATCATGGACGATAGACCACGGTGTCTATAATATTAAATTAATAGATTAATGTGATAACTCACAATATATTATAGTATCTACTACCTAGGACCTACTGTATGTACATGATGTTTTTATAATTATTATAAATTATAGTACACTAAACACGATCAAATATCAGTAGTTGTGTGCATGTTGAATGTTATGACGTTTTAGATATTTTTATAATTATACAGTTGATTGAAACATATATTTAATTATAAGTTATAAGTTCAGTACCTAAAGTACAGAATGTTATGAGGGTCAGAGGGTCTACAGAACAATAGTTAAGTGAAGTGTCCATCAATGTATTTAGGCCATCAAAATATTCAAATACATTAAAACCACTCATTAGGTATTTTAATATATATCTGTAAAAAAACATAAATTAGTAAAAACTAAAAAGTATAAACACAACATCTGTAGTTTTTTATGGTTTATAGATAAATACATTTTATTTATTTCAATTAAATCTCGTATGTTTCTTAGTTGTATAATATTTGGAAATGCATTAAGATAATTTTCAAACACTATATCAGTATTAGAAAATTGTAAATTATATTAATATTAAAAAATATAATGTTTTACCTATTTATATATATATGAAAAAAAAAAACATTATCATTACAAGGTTAGCTAGGTTAATCCAGGCTTGATACTAGCAACTCATATAATAATAATAATATTATACAGGTTATTAGTTGATGGATTACATGTTTCTTGTTAAATGGTATGTTTGTCAGATAGCTAATAGGTACTTTATGTAATTTATATACATACTTTTTTAAGTCGGTGTACAGTACCTATATGTTATTTTGTTAAAAAATCTTGTTATATTTTTTGTAGAATATACATCTTTGTTGTTATTTGCTTAATTTTTTTCAGTAATTATTGTGTTATTCTTATCATCTTACTTAAGAATTTGCTTATCTCAGATATGCTACATAATGGCCAAAACTCGTGTTTTTGTCCAATATGTAATATATAGTGGTATGAGCTTTGTAGCCGCGCTCCAGCAATTTCTAAAGCACTGGACAGTACACTGCCAAGTTTTGAATTGGTTCCTTATTGGAAAGAAATTGTTCGTTTATGAAGCTTGTAGTAAATAATTTTAATTGAATTATTATATATATATATTTATGGGCTAATATTATATGATGTTTACTTTCATAATCGACAATGTTATTACAATTATTGCATCTATATAGTCTGATATGCTAGACCATACATTTTGATCAGTTGACAATAATGTTTGCAGAGTTTGTGATCAGTCTTGCAGAATATCCAAATGTAAGACCAAACTCGTTGGTGCATCACCAGTTGTTGTATGACTACAAAAATTGCAATGACTACCACATAATTCCTGAAATCCAAATAATGAATTTTTTTCTAGCAGAGTACAATATATTGTCTCGTTGTTCAAATGTTTCCTAATTGTTAGAATATTCTATGAGATACTGTTATTACTATATTCGTCTAGGTATTGTTGAAGCGTTCGGCCTACTTCATTTTTGCGAATTTCATTAGTCATACCTATATTATGACAGAATTAGCATAATACGAGATATAATAAATATTTGTTAAGCCAGGAATACCACTTGATACTATGACTACTGGATTTTCCAACATCGATATTACTTTTTTAACACTAGATGCAGTTAGATTATCATTTGATTCTATTAATATATTTGAGCTTTTGTTAAAATTTTTGGAACCATGAGTATCAACCCGAATGAATTCAATATCATCAAAGTTAACATTATTGATGACTTCAGTCGATTTAGTTTGTTTCAAATACCATGAGATTGTCATTATCAACTTAAAAAAAATTTAATCAACGTTATTATTATTCCTGGCCTTTGTTAATTTTACCAGAGTACCTACCTACCTACATTTAGTATGCTGATTTTTGATACAAACAAATTGTTTCCAACAACTTCTTCAATTTGATCATTAACTGCCTCATATTATTTTCAATTTCATCGCAAGTTTCTTTGTCCAAAAATAGAATTAAAGGTCTATGAACACTTATGAGAGATTCGTACACCACAGCTACAATTTCAACATTAGATATGAAATTGTCTATGCTTGTTTCGTAATCTGTAGTTATATCATCCACTAATACTTTGTAATTGAATTACTTTAGTATTTGAACAAGTTGTTTAAGTACCTAGTTTATTAAAGTTTATATTTAAATCACCGGTGAAAACACTTTTGTTTGGTTATTGAAGCTTTTGTTCAATGAAATCATAAAGGTTCGATAGCGAAAACTTAGGTGAAGAATAAATCCTAATTGCCGGTTATATTTTCAATGAATACTTCAATTGCTTTAACTGAATGTATTTTTTTTGTCTTTAATTTGCATGTTTACTGTCTATTCTACAGAATTCAATATCATTGTATGTGTGTATGTTGTGTATGATTGTATGTATTGTATTGATTCAATATGTTGTATGTGTCTGATGATTTTGAACCGGTTTCTTGGAAAAACAATAGTTGAGATCGCAAAAATGTTGTCCGCATTAATATTATAATTTCATATTTTTTTAATAACTTTATATTATGTGACATATATGACATATACATATATATATACATTGTATAATAATGGTTTGATGTCTTTCATAATTATAAAAAACTGTAGATTTAGGATACAGCTAGGCGCTAGTCTGGACATCTCATGTTCAACTTTTGAAGAAGGTTTTGGTGGTTTTGCAGAAAAGTGGTTTATACGTAAGCCTTGTGTTGAAGTATTACATTTCAAGTAATTTTTTTTCGGTATTTGAAATGCTACGGATTGATACGCGATGGCTTGAAATTTGTGTACCGTCAATACTAAAGCTTCTACCAAGCTCAATTGCGTTCTCGGCGTTACCTAATTTAAATTCTAATTGCACATATCGTCTGTGTGTTTCAGTTTGTTTTTAATCTGTTGTTTAGTAACTGACTAATAGGTAGTCAGTGACATCACTGTTGTTTATCGAATTTGATTCAAACTCTTTTAGATACTTCTTTACCTCCTAAAGTTTGTCCTTTGTTTATTTGAATAATATCTCCGGATAGCGCAGTTGACTATGCTGTCATCAGTTGAAATTTTTACCATTACCATATACTTCGCTGTTTCTTTAAAAACTCATCTTAAAGGTAAGCCTATATTCTTTTGTCGTGACAGTTTCTTGGCAGATTCAATATTCTATCGTTTAGCAGACGTATCAATTGCTTCGGAAATGAAACCTATACTTATGATTCATAGAGTTAGAACTCTTATATTCATTTCGTCAGTAAAGCCTAAAGGTGAATTACATGTGGCTGAAAAGTAATTTTTAACTGGGTTATAAGGTTTTGAAAAAATTTTAATTCCAAATTATTATTCAACGACATATTAAGTTACTGGTCTCGTGAGAGTAAGACAGCTTTTGTACAAAAATTGAATTAACTTTGAATGTATGATATTTTACTATGTATTTTTTTTTTGTATCTGAATTCTATTTATGAGTTAAAAACAATACTACAATAGTGTTATTTGAAATAAAATATATTTTAGTGTGCGTGTCAATGTTTACCATTATATAAAAATTTACGTTAGTCATTCTATCATTTTACATTAAAAACTGTTATTTACATATTATTACACAGATGAAAACGATTAACCATAATTATTACTATGGTACGTCAAAAGGGGTGACATCTGTGCCATCATCAAAATCTGGTTGTAAGCATGCCCAACATTTTATTTTTTTACTTAAATGCTGATCATTTTTTTTTTTTTAAATATTTCAACACAAAACCGGGCAAAATCAGTTAATCTAAGTATGTACATTAAGCATTTAAAATGATTAAGTTCACATACAAAATGTATTTAATTATTTTGGTGATTCAATGAATGCGAAAAAAACATTCTAGGCATTGAAGGGCCTCGAGGGGCCTGAATTCGAAAAAAAAAAGGTAAATGTATTTGACTAAACTAATTTTACTTATCTCATTGTTATTACAGTTATGGACTATCTAGTATCTATTATGTGTATTGTTATTCTAAAATGCAGCACCTGTAAAAATAGACATAAAGATCCGTGTTGGTGCCAGCCACGCAAAATAATATTTATTGAATTATAATAAACAATATGCATGTTAAGTAAATATTAGTAATTTTTTTTACTTCAGGGACCAAATGAACAAGACTTTAGAACATCAATAACAAAGTGCAAGAGAGCAAAAGTAAGTTTTATGAACTTAATAATGCATAAAATATAAATAAATTCTATTGTATAACAACAACACATAACACATAATATGTGTAATATATATATTATATTATACAGGGTGACAGGGTGTAACAGAAAGACCTGACAAAAAAAAAAATAAAAAATATGCTGATTAAATGTATGATAGAAAAAATTAATATCATATGATAAGTAAATAATTTAAGAAAGATACTCTTTGTCAGCAAATTCTCAGAAAAAATATTTAAAAAAAATTCAAAAAAATTAATTTTATGACCAAGATAAAAATGTTTACCACCAAAATTGTTCTTATAATCAAATTCAGAAATAGGCTATTTTGAATTTATCCAAAAAAATTTTTATTTAATTAAATTATTTTTATTATTTTCAATACTAAAAAATAACCATAAAAAATGTATACTACATGAAGCGCTAGGGTCACTTAATGAACAAAAAATAAATACAAATTATTAATTTGATGAAAAGTTATTTCAAAAATCAATTATATCTGTTACACCTTGTATACATACGTTTGTTTAATATATTCTACAATTATATCATGCAACAAAATTATTTGGCACTCAATGAAGTTATAGATAAAATAAAAGTTAACAATTAAATATCCACATTAATATTTTATTTTTTAACTGATGGCAATCAATAAATTTATAATAACTGTTAGTATACTGGGAAAATCACGATAAAATTAGTTTAAATACACTTTAGTTTAATTCTCATCACATTTACTACCTGCTCTAATATTTTATAATATAATATGAACGATCTAAGCTTATAATATAGGAAGGAATTCCATATAATATAACACGGTCTAGTCATGTTTGGACCAGGGATGTTTGGGTCACTAATAAAAATGCAACCAGTTTGGACCTGGATTTTGTGAACCCGTTTGGGCCAATTTTCTATTCCTTCATTTTACTTCTAAATAATTACTATAAAGCCCGTTTAGACGTTCAGTTAAACTGTGTAAACTAATTATTTGTAGATTATGTACAGGAAAAAATTATTTATAATTTATAACTGACCAATAACCTAACCCATTATTACATTATACGTACATACAAATATATATAATAGATATCTGTTATGACACGGCACTATCGGCAGGTGCGATAATACTAATAAATAGTGATTGAGGTGTATTGACTCAGCACATCGTCTTAAATTAGGAATTTCTTCCTTGCTTACCAAGTGCCAAAAATTATTTTCTGATGATTTAGCTTTTAAGTAGACGTTGTATCGCATATTGATTATCTCATCTTCAAGAGTTACTTCATCAATTTGAAACAACTGTGCGGCTTTTTTTGCAGTCATCTGGGTATTTAGGTCCTCTTTAAATGGAAAACTGATAAATGGGATCACATCTTCAAGTTGCTTGAATTCCTTAAATCGAAATTCCTTGAATCGAAAATAAGGTCGGGATATTTTCGAGTATGGTCTTCTAAGTTTGGAAATTGTTGTAAATTTTTTTTTTCAAGATCTCTAATAAAAATCAAAGCATTTGCCTTAAAAGCCGAAATATAGCTTATTAAATCAATGATTATTATGTTTTTTCCTTGTAACTGCAAATTTAAATCACTTAAATGTCCCGTGAAATCTACCAAAAAAAATTAAAAAATGAAAAAAAAATGCCAAATGGTATCGTGATCGACTCTAATTCACCTCGCGATCGATCTGTTGGCCACCCCTGCTATAGCTCATAGTGCTTATATCATACTAAGTTAATATTAGTATTTTGGTTAGTAATGATAGTGCACTCATAATCCGTGTAGTTAAAGTGGATATACAAATTGAAAAGTTTTACAAACAAAACGATACATTATTACAAAAAGAAATTCTGAAGTTGGAGTGGAGGTACTCAATTAATGTCTATTGCTCCTAATATCACATTTAAATAAAATTATTTTCGTAATTCAGTCGACTGTTTTTGAAAAATTAATTAATATGAAATTATATTTATAATTATTTTTATCTTTAAGCCAAAGTAATCGCACATATTATTATATATAAAAAAAAAAAAATCATTAATATTAATAAAAGTAAGAAGCAATATTTTTAACCATGCCAAAGACAGTCCAGAGCCTGTTAAAAATAAAACGAGGAGGAAAATGCTGGTCGAAACGAGTTGTATAAAACTAACATTTTTGAGTCCAAACGAGTCTTAAAATTGGTCCTCCCCAATACACCAACTAGATTCACTTTCAAACCGGAAAAGATACTGAAGTTGAAAATCGAAGCACTATTTTGACAATTTATCGTATACACAGACTAAAAAAAACACATTATTGTGAAATCATGCAAAGAATGAGAATAATAACGACTTCAAATGGTTATTAATAACTATATAGTAACTACTAAGAAGTAACAATTTAAATTCGTCGAAGTTTGAACGTTGAGTCGTAAAACGTAAAACACAGTTTGAAGGGACGTCTCATCAAAATTAAAATTAAAACGTAAAAATGAATGTACTTAAAATGTAAAAAATCAAAAATCGTATTCTTTGAACGCGCAAACGTGTTTTTCAAGGAAATTTTTAGCATAGATACATATAAGAATGTTAATTATTCACATAGTGAATATATGGCTAACAACACTATCTCTTGAGCGTTGTATACTTGTATGTCTACACGTTCCCGTGAGACGTCCTCTTAACGGACTACATCATGTCCGCTGACATTATCAGAGTCCTACTACAGTACTATCGTTTATCAACATAGGCCCCAATAGTGATTGAAATCTGAGGGGGGGGGGCTGAAGCTGAAGCTGTAGCTCAGATCAGGATACTGAATACTCTTATGATGCTTTTAAATTATTACAAAACCACTTAAAAAGTTTACCTTATTACAACATGAATTACAAATAAACATAAACATATAGGTATATAATATATATTATATACCATCTAAATTAAAATTCACATAATTATCTAATAACTATATTATCACATTGGTACTTTTTTTATTATTCTTATAGTAAGCCTAATTACAATCATTTAATTCTCTTTTCAGTTTTACTAAAATTATTTAGAATCTCTTCCACGTCAACAACAATAATATCTTTTTCAATATTAAGTATGCTTGAATTTCTAAACCGGTTTTGGGAGATTTTAGGACATCTCGACGAAAGACATTTCGGCGAAAGTGTATATTGTGAATGGGCATATTGGCGAATGGAATGGATACATCGACGAATGAATAAATCGGCGAACGGATATATCAGCGAAAATGCATTAAAGACAAATCTTTAAATAAACATAACACAGAGTTTGTTTGTAGTTGAACTTTATCGATGGGGATCGCACGGTCACGGTTTTATCTTTAATTGTATTTTCGATCATAACGTTTATGTGTGCGTGTGTGTATGTGTCAGCTGGTGACAAATATAGTTCGTTGACCACTATTTTAGACTAGCTAGGCGGGCGGTTAGGAAGTAGGTGTGCCCTATCTCAGGGCGCAAACAGTTAAAATGATAACTTTCAGATAAACCGTAATAACCGGATGTGTTTTTAAAGTTACAATATCTTGATGATCAGTCGAAATCAAACAGTTCTATGTTCCATATTAATTGTTACACTGTGTGATTTTTTTATTTTATGAGCATGAATACAATAACAATTAGGTCAAAACCAAAATTGGTGGACGAAAGCAATTAATGCTACATTATAGACAAATCGCATAACGGAAAAGTAAGTAAAATGATATTATGTTATTAATAAATATAAAGTATACAATTTGTATAAGCTAAGTTATTTTTTTTCTTTCGTAAATTAAACTTACTTAGACCCACTGGAGATGTGAACGAAATGATGATTGTCCTGCCGTGTTCACACAAACATAGATTCTCGGCAAATAATATTTCGTTCAAAAAACCACACAGTCATGCTCCAAATTTAGCAAGAGTTATTGCACTGGAAGCTGCATCTGAAATGATGGAAAAAGCAACACTCGGAGTCAATTCTAATCAACAAATTATTGATGAAGCTACTAAAAATCTAAATGATGCTGTATGAGCTCAACTTCCAAAATTAAACACAATAAAACGAAAGTTAAGGTGAGTCATTTAAATTTAAATCAAAAAAAGATATTTATAAGAATTATATTTCTTATAAGATTATCTGAATCTAATAGATTATCTGAATCTATTTTGCCAGTAGTAGACTATTTTGAATATAACTTTATTGGTAGGTTATATATTATAAATACATATATCTATATAATATTATGTATAATATTTTACTAATTTTTGGAAATTTGAACTTTGAAGGAAGGCCAATGGACGGATAAGACGAACACCAAAATTTCAACCGAAATTGTGGAACCTTTATGAGACTGCCATGCAAGGACTAGCTCGTACTAAAAATGGTTTGGAAGGATGGCATAATGGCTTTCAAAAGCAAGTTGGTGGTCATCATGTGTCAATTTTGAAGATCTACAACGGGAGGTTGGACTAGCTAAATTAAAAGTAGCACATGTTGAGGCTGGCAAAGAAGAACAACAAAAATTAAAATGAAAAAAAAACCACAGAAAATATAAAAAATAAGGTGGGAAATTATTCAAATCAAGACATCTAAGACATAATAACATATTTAAAAAGTTTGGTATACAATATTGACTTTTAAATTTTTACTAAATTTTCAATATTTACTAATAATTATTGAATTAAAATGTTTAAATGTAGATAGGTACTCTTAAAGTAATTATTGATCAAACCATTGAATTATATTATAATATTGAATTTAAATTATTAAATCTTTTTTTGTAAAGAAAAACTTTGGCCGGTAAATCTTCGGTTTCATGGTTTTTCAGTTACGCCGATATATTCGTTCGCCGATTTGTCTATTCGCCGATGTATCCGTTCGCCAAAATACCCATTCCCCGAAAATGATTCGCCGAAATGTCTTTCCTAAATGGATTTCGCCAAAATAACCGGTTACCGTTTTGGGACAGTAAGTGTTTATTCTTCGCATTGTGGAAAATGACCTCTCAGAAGTGGCTGAACTTACAGGCAATATAATTGTTATTTGAACAACTTTAAACAAGTTGGGAAAAAACTTGTTTGCTTAGGTGTTCTTTGATATGTTCGAATTCTGTGTTTTCATTTATTAAATTGTTAAAGACAGTCATTTTAAATTTTAAGTTTTCTGTACCTAATTTAAAAACATCCTAAATAAAACAAAATATAAAAAATATACTTTATACAACTACATTTTAAAATAATTATTATATGTTATTATATTTTCAATAAATTACTTTATAATGGTCAATAATAAAATGACTTCCTTCGAAATCCATTTTCAACAATTTGTCAATAGATGTGGCCATTTGGAAACTTTATTTTGAAAACCGTTTTTTCATATTGAAAATCACTGTGTCTAATATGGGATAAAGCAGTTGTTTTCTAATATGGCTTTTCATCGATTATTCTATTGTTTTCATCAGCTCCATTTGTAATAATAATATCAAAACCTTTGAGAAACGTAGGCTTTTTTCTTTGTCTCTTCGGTTCATCTTTAAGAGTGGGAATATTATGTTTATCGCAAAATGTTATGACACCATCCCAAATCGCATTAAAATGGCAAGATGATCGATTAGTTTCTAAAGTACTTATAATTATTTTAACTAAACTAGCAGAATTTCCTAATGTGGCCGATTTTGCTTGAAGCTGAGTACTCAATATATTAACTATTCTGAGAACTTCGTGTAAAATAAACAAATAAACAACAAATTTTACATTTTTCATAGTTGCTAAAAGCCTAAAATACCTAAAACATTACAACATTAGTTTGTAGGAAATAATTATATATTTTATTGAAACATTAATAAATAAATTATACCAATAGCTTGTGCTATATCTTTGAATTCTTAAGCTTCTATTTCTTCAGTTAAAATACATATAATGGCTTCAAAATTGTTTGATACAGCTTCACAACTCTTATATCGGCAAACCCAACGTGTATCACTCATTTGACAAATTTTTGTTTTTTTAAATTTAGTTTATTTTGCATTTCAATTAATTTGGTACTAGTAGTTGGATAGAAAATTGAACATACAAAGCCTGCAATCCATTAAACAAACTTCTAGCATCCTACAAAATTATAAATTATTAAACAAATTAATCGAATGTAGGTAAAAAAAAATATTTCAAAATGTATACCTTTAAAATTTTGCAAATATCAACTATAAAAAGGTTTAATTTATGTGCCATACAATGAATATATATATATAGCTTTTGATGCTGGTGGGTGGTTTTAATAATAATAATAGTTTTTAAAAATAATAGTTTCTTTTTGAAGCACATAAATATATAAGATTGTTTTGTATTAGCCAACTGGTATGGTTAGTTAAATTGTTTTGAAATTTTTTAGCAAACTCTGGATTAAATTTTGATATTAAATAACACATTTCTTTAAAATTGCCTAAAAATTTGTATATATTTATAAATTTAAAATTTAATTATCCTAACAATAGTCTTAAACTGAATTTTAATAGGTAATCTAGTATTTACCTTTATGAAGGAATTCATCATTTTCTCAGTGTCCACGAAGAGAAATTCCTTGTCGTCCGAAATAAAGTATAATTTCAATTAAACATTTTATACATTCACGATTTTCATTTATTTGTTTTTGTTTGGCAGTTGACATTTGAGATACTATAGTCCCAGTTTTTTGTGCACTATTGTAAGATAACCATTTAGTCATTGCAGTAAAATTATGGTCACTTAATGCATGTATTTGTAATTTGGTTTTATCGGTTTTTGTATCCTCACATCCACTTATTTAGGTAGGTACATAATAAATAATATTAAAAAGTTATTTATTATAGGAAATCATATAAACATATTAATCATATTAACTTGCTTTTTTCCAATTTTTAAAGCCAATATTGTAAATGTTTGTTCTTAATGACCAGAGTCTACACCAAATATGTGACATGCAAAACAATATACAGAATCTTATTTTAAGCTATATTCTAACCAACTAAATTCATTAAAATACGAGGCAGAAAAATATCTATTTTGCTTACCATATTTAGTTTCATGATAAGTCTATAAATAGTCAAAAATTACAAAATAGTATTAAAAAACAGCAGAATCTAAATACCGCAAGCATATGTGCTATAATGCTTCAAGCATTGCAAGTCAAGCTATTATATAGGAAAATGTTACACGTACAATTTATTATAATATATAATGTAAATCATGTTCATAATATTAATATAATAATATATAAATATATTATTATTATATAATACAAATTTATGTCTAAGAATTTTAAATACCTACCTTTAATATTGGTCTTACAGGTCCAGATTCTAAAGTTCCAAGATCCAACAAAATAATAACATCGAATTTCATTTGTTCAGGGAGTTCTGCAGGTTCATCTCCCTTGACTTCCCCATCGATGTCATCACATTCAGCTTTTTAAATAGATTTGCTTTTCATATAAAAAATCTTGTACATTTTAGCATTGTTCATTGTATATTCTCAACGGACAATTACGTGGATAGTTAGCGATGGATTTATTAGGAAATATAATATTAATCGATAGATATTAAAAAATAAACAATCAAACCAAAACGTTACAAATTAAAACCATGTGGCATGAGTGTGCATTGCGCATGAGATATAATATAATAATATGTGAAGGCATGATCCCAAGAACAATCAATCCGCCGACCGTTTCTTATCAGACATCAGTGCTGCACATTTCCCACCAACTATTCTTTAGATTAACGTGATCACGTGGTTCTCGACGTATCAATCGAAATTCGATTATCATTTATCAAATCATTCGTTACGCGCTAAAAGTGATATTTCTTTTGAAATTACATTGTAATTTATAATGTGTATCATGTAGTAAAATCATTTGGTTTTTTTTTTGGATGGGGGGGGGGGCTAGGGGGCTTAGCCTCCCCCTATTTGCACCTATGTTTATCAAGAGTAACTCACTTGGTTTCAGAGGTAATAATAGTATCTAATTAATTATCTATGGATAAAATAGTTCCGATTATATACTTATATATATTATTATTAATCATATAATCAAATGAAATCCTAATATTTAATAATTTTTATTAAAATTAATAATCGTATTATAGGTATATCAAGATCGCAGAAAATATCAATTAATTTGATCATTATTAGTATAGATCTTAGACTTTGGTATACTTTAATAAGACAAAGAAAAAGGGCACTACTGCGCTAATACGCACTATAATATTTACTAAAATTTAAGTGGCCGTCTCATCAAAATATTCACGCAAAAAATTTCCTTTAAAAACACGTTTGCGCGTTCAAAGAATATGGGTTACTGAAGGATTTTATTGTAAAAACGGGAGTAATCGAGTTGGTTCCCATTTTGGCTGAATTGGTTCCCATTTGAAAAAGGTATTTTATTAAGTACAGCCTAATTGGTTGGCCTATAAAAAAGGTGCTTTATTAGGTAGAGTCGAATTGGTTCTCGTTTGTGTATGACTAGTTTACCTCAATGATTTTAAATTGTATATATTATATATTTTTAACACGCATTTTAAACCAATCTTATTTTGAAGTTGACAGCCCCAAGCTTATAAAACTGAGAAGGAAAATTTGCGTAATTAAACGGAAACTTATTCGGCGCTATCCAATAAAACACTTATTTTTAAATGGAACCAATTCGGCTTAACTTAATAAAAATACCTTTTTCAAACGGGAACCAATTCGGCATGTGGGATTTATGCTCGGGAATCAATTCGGCACCAGCTGTAAAAACACCTATAAACAAAATAAATGAGGATATTAAAATCTGGTTCCGTTAGAAGCCCGATTTTTTGATTTTTTAAATTTCAAGTCTTAAAAATAACTCGTAAAAGGTAGCAAACGGGCATCATCAAACATGAAATGTTATACGAAGTTTTACGGATATCAAAATTCAGGCATTATATAAAACGCGTAAAGAATTTTTCATAAGAAAACCGTAGAAAATTACAGCCTGCCGCGACAGCGCCTATATGGCTAACAATGCTATCTCATGAGCGTTGTGTTGTCTACACGCGTTTCCTTGAGACGTCATTTAAATACAGTAGATCGGCAATATAATACAATCCAAACGGAATATTTTTTTAAAACTTGATATTAACATTTGTTAATAATTAGGTTTCCAAAAATATTATTAATTTTGAACAACGTTTGGCATGGTACTTATTTATTTTTATGCTGATATTAAATATAATAATAATAATATATTATAAGATAAATATACTATTATTATGAACTAATGTATTATAATTAACTTATACAACTGATAAATATAGCGGTTGCGTTTTTCTGTGGAGTGGGGGGCTCATTAGGCAGCACCCTCCATAACGAAAATTGAAGAAAATCCAAAAATTATTTCCATGGCATGTGAAAGTCACTGCAATAATCTTAAATTGCATTTTATTGATATTAAAATCTTTATTTTGTTAGCTTATAGGGCCTCGGTGCAAAAACCAGATACGTCCATTTTATATAATGTTCAGGAAACACAAAAAAACTATCTATAAAATTGGGAAATGAACCAAAAATTAAAAACGTGGTGTTGTTCTTTTTGTAAGATTAAGATACATCACTTAAACAAGTTCTCTTTGGTTTGAATTTAATATCCATAAAAATATTTATAAAAAACTAAAAAATTATGACAATTAGATTTTCAATGGTCGCAATAACCAGATGCGTCCAATTTTTTTTGTGGACGTATCTGGTTATTGCAACCAACTAATCATACAAAATATTTTACTGTAGTCAATACGACCACTATTATTATTATGTATGTCAAATAATAATCCTACTATATTTTTAACTAATACAAATATGTATTTTAATGTTATAAAGTTATTTTTTAATTAAATTGTTAATTAGTGATTATGTCATAACGCAAGGGAACAATATAGACCATTTATATTATTAAATACACCTTCCTTTAATTTACCTGCAAAATAACAGTACACAATCTATTTCTTTTATAAAATCTGTTATAACTAGCAACATTAGACTAAATATAACAACCAGGATATAAGAATTCATTTTTGAAATATTTGTACTGATAATACACCAATGTGAATTTGTATCAAATAGTATTTGATTAAATACAGTGATACCATTATAACAATACATAATGATCACCAAAAAGCTGTACCAGAAGACTCCAACAAACAATAAAATATATTAAAATAAAATAAAATACAACTTTATATTAATTTTATGCTAATGTATAAAAATACAACTCTTTATATCTGGTTATTGCAATCAATGAAAAATCAAAATTTATATGGGAGTGTCGGGAGCAAAAAAAAATGGATATATACTATTTCAATGAATACGTCCGGACGTATCTGGTTATTGCACCCAACAGAAATTTAAAAATCAATTTTTATCATTTTATTTCAATACTATTCATCGGACGTATTCGGTTTTTGCACCCAAGGATAGAGATTTTTTTTTCTGAACTTTTCTATAACAAAAAACGATTTTTGAAAAATGTGGACGTATCTGGTTTTTCCACCGAGGCCTTCAGTTTCTCACGGACAAAACCTTATGTGAAAGATCGTATACTGGGAATTATAAATACTAATTATAAACCTGTAGATAACGATCGCCAAGAGGAACAGTCACAAACAAGGTTCAGTTGAGGCTTTCTACGAGTTATGGATTTTTTAATGGACTTCAGTAGAATCATCATCAAGATCTTCTACCTTCCTAGACCCTTTATTTTTGTATGATAAAACAATGTATCCTAATCTCTACTATTTGTTGAAAATACTTGTCATACTTCCCAGTGAATTTCACCAAGAGTATGTTGGCCCCACCGCAGAATTATAAAAGATACCGGCAGTCATCCCATGATATATCTCAATCATTTCCTCCATCAGATGTACTCTATGGCCAAAACAGCACATACCAGACCCGAAACATAATATTTTAATTAATGGTGATAAGATATTTTAAATGCATTACAGCATTCCGAATATATCTAGTCAAAATAGATTGTCTGTGGGGATGATGGTTATGGTGATAAGTCGAATATGGATGTTTATGGTGGGGAGGGGAGCTGAGTAGAATTATAATGAATGTAATAAAACGTTCTTAAAAAAAAAAAAATTATAATCAATAAATACATTTTATTATAAAAGTCTCGTATTTTTATATAGCTATATAAAATATTTAAAAAAACATAAAATTAAATAGTGGTCGTTTTATATTATAAATTGCACGTATTGAACTGACTCGACAGATGGTAATCGACCACTGAGAGTGACATACTTTTGTTAGCAGCACGTCTTAAACTGGCCCATCAGACGATTAGTGGGGTGCTATTGTTAGGGACACGTCTTGGCTCATTGTATATAATCTACTGTAGTGTAAGATCTACTACAAGTACCATTTTAGTGTTGACTCCGCCAGCGAAGAAAATCAAGTTACAGTATAAAATTAAAAAAAAAACATTATTATTAAAAAAAAAATTATTATTATTTTTATAACAAAAGTCGTCCACATAAAATAATAGTTAAGCGTATTATGCCAAAAAACGTAAAAAACTTAATACAGTCGAGTTGCAATAAACTCGATACTCGATAACTCGAATTTTTTTTATTTCCTAAAAAATTCTTCCCCTAACTGATACTCTGACGATGTTTACAATCATATAGTTTAAAAATAAGTTATGATCTCTATCAATTGTGGTTTTTTTAAGAATGAGCCATAACTAAAACATTCGATTTTACATTATTTATATATAATATATAGCCAATAAAATGAAAAACATCAATTTTATCAGTATTAGATTTCCCTTAGCCCTTTAACTCCAACATCGAAAAGGTCGATCTTTCTTTCGTATAACAATGTGATATATATCATATCAATTAGGCTAAATTGATTATTTGTACAATATTTAAATAAAAGAACGATTAAGTATTAAATATTCATTAATTCTACGACGGTCTATCTGGACATCATGGACTGTCTGATCAATAGATTCTCAATCGTCCTACACCATCTTGATTCCCACTAATCTTATCATCAGATTTTGCGCATTTACCGTTTTTATTTTATTTTTTAATTATTTTTTACTTCATACTTGAACAAGATGTTCAAATGTGATAAAATGTGCGTCTAATTTCACACGTAAGAACTATTTGTTAGTACACAAAAGAACGCATGGTGCATTGTATTTGATTTCCGTGCTCTATCTGGACATCGACATTTAATTATAAGTCTAACTTTAACAGACCATAATTATAAATCAATATTTAATCTAATATTTATTTCACAAATTGTTGCTTGCAATAGATAACTACTTCAACGAGATCAGATAGAGAGTGCTCTATATATTTTAATATTAAACGAGTTGGTAAGTCCATCAGATCCAAAATATGAATGTGCCAAACATAGGCGTGCACAGTGGGGATGCCGGGTATGCCATGGCATCCCCTGCAGTCTACTCAGATAGCTTGTTTTATGTTTTTACTTTTAATAGTGAAAACTATCAATATTATCATAATGTTTATCACAAACGTAACAAAGAGTTTTGTAGTTATGTAATACATTTTTTAGGAAAAAATTCTAATTTATGGTTTTTTTTTTTTGAAGAGAGTTAAAAATTGAGGTATTTTTGAATTATATTGACATTTCCTGCCAATATAATTCAAAATTCAGACATTTCCCAAAGTCTGCGCACGCCTATGGTGCCAAATGTATATTTTAACGACAATACAATGAATTGTGTATGGAAGTTCTAAATAGTATTGAAGATTCTGGGATATGTGATGCTGAAAGTAAGATTTATTTATATATATATATATACATATATATGTATGTTAAAGACAATTCTAAGAACATCGGTTTTATTTTTTTTTTAACTAGATTCTTATAGGACTTCGGTAGAGGGATAAATGTGTGCAAAGGCAAACAAAAAATAAAGCGTCTCGTATAAAATTTAAAAAAACTAGTATGAATGTAGTTAATGAGAGTGGTTACGCTGTCAGTTAAATCTGCATAGAATAATCGTAAAACTGTATATCGCTTTTTTACAACCTAGTTGTTTGGTACTTAACGCAGTTTATATACAGTTGATACAGTCTATACACAGTCGATACAGTCTATACACAGTCGTATACACTCACTATCGTGGTGTACACAGCTATTTGGTTCTTGATTAATCGTTTTCCGTTGGGCTTAATCATTGGCGGTGGCTGACTGTTCTCACGTTTGCGCACGCAAAGTATGCCAACCGTTATATCCATCGTCTTTTAGAGCTTCAACGTGATATCTGCTTGTACTAATGTACCCACGTTTGATTCGCACAAAGTACATTTTCTCTCGTTCAATGTATTATATAAGTGAACGAATACGATCCGGTGCACGGCTACCATCAATATCTCAGTGATTCCGCGCTTATTTATGCCCATGTTGCAGGAATTTTCGTACTTTTGTTTTCGTTTGTGTTTAGTCTAACCATCAAAAGATTCCGTGAGTAACCCAGTCACCATTTTGGTCCGTCGGGCCTGATTTTAAATTGGTCTGTTGTGAAGTATATTGTGATTTAAGTATAGTTTATGACCTTCGATTTTGAAGTTTAACATTTAATTTATCATGACACAGAAAAACAACGACATTGCTGAGTGCGACCTGTCACATGCGCATGTAAAACGGATTCGAGCATTGAAGACGATCGAAAATATTTGAGCCACAGTAGCGCAACCAAATACCAATAAAACGACCTGTGTTTCGCGGTCGATTAGTCACCTTGAATTATTATCCGATGAATTTTGACGGCAACAGGACGTCATTATTAATTCATTAATCGAGATTAACTACGTTACAACAGGTTGGCCATCCGGTTGACATTTCAATGGAATTCATGTTCTTTGTTTGTAATTTGATCGTTAATCGGTCTGGCCACCGATTACATAAAACTTCTATGACATACCTTCATACAAACACCGGCAAAAAATTCATTCAGTTATCGAAAATATAACTTAAATACTCTTAGTACTTACATTCGATGATTCTTTATTACGATAGGAATATTTCTACCATATATGTATTAATTTTACATTGTTGTTTTTTTTTTTCAATCTAAATTTTTTTTTTGTGTCTACCATCACGTTTTGGAGTAGAAATAAATAAATAATGCTTTGATTTTTAACTTCAGCCCTTTTTTGAAAAGACACTTTATCTAGTTGATACTTTGGGGAGTCTAAAGTAAAAAGTTTCCAGTAGTTTTCAAAAGCGTCTGGAAAAACACTAAAAAGTAGCGAAAAAAGGGTATTTTACGCATAGAAAGTTTTTGATAAAAACAATTTTTTTATTTTGCTGTAATTCAAAAATGAATCATTGTAAATACTTGAAATTTTTACCAAATGTTTACATTAGCGTTGTCTATTTACGATTCAATTTTCAATTTTTTTAAAGCTATTTATAGATAGTTGAAATTTTAGATTTTTCTATTTTTTTTTTTTTAAAATGCCTATGAAAAATTTGACTATCCAAAAAGTCTTTAAAATTTAATACAAAGTTTATTACAACTTTTACTTATCAAAATAAAAAAAAATAATAAAAAATCGTTAATCACAATTTTTGTGTATAAACATTTAAGGGTTATATGTTTCCAAATATGTCGAAATTGAGAATATTTGTGTGGAATTATGAAGTTAAAAATTCATAATACTGTATTGATTTATACCTAAGGTTAAAAAACTCAACTTCAGGTTCTCCATAATTTCTTCTTCAAATAACGGTAAAAAATCAACATTTTAACATTGAAGTACTCTGTGGAATCGATATTTATATATGTCTAATTAGTAATTACTAATTAGTATTAGATTAATTTAATTGTTTTATTTTGCTCTATACTATCATAATGTACATTACAAATGCATGATATAAGCCATAAGGTATTATGATAACTACATGCAATACTTATGGAAAAAATTAATTTATCTTGCCGTATGGAAATATGTAACTCATCCGAGATCATACTTAAAAATTAATTACTTGTATAGTTGTATCAAAAAATATATATTATAATTTAATTTACTTTAGGTAATATAATAGGTATATTCTAGACTGACAATTCCGTTCAAATTTGATCTTGTCATTTCATTCAAATTTAATACATCCATTTTAGTGACCTATTCTCCATCTCTACTATACAGCAGAACGATACCCACTTGCCCACTTTTTTTTAATGATATTGGGGCATTATAAGCTTCCATCAACTTTATCATATTATTCTTATTTATACCAAAATAGTTGGTAAATTATTAGCAAATAATTTAAAATTGTGTTTATTTAGGTTAGAAATATTCATGTTAAATCATATTTTAACTCATTATCGTAAATATTTAACTTGACATTTCGGACCTCCTGTCATGTAGGTTGGAAAACGCTACTTTATACTGTGAATAACTCAGTGAGACATGTGTTAGTATGAGTAGTGAGTGAACGCATACAGTTACATTATAAATATTATCAGTTATCACCTTTTTATAGTTATAATTTAAAGTCTATATTAAGAGGTCGTCTCACGGAAACGTTTAGACGATACAATGCTCAAGAGATAGCGTCGTTAGCCATATTGGAGTTGTCATGGTAGGCCGCAATTTTCTATGGTTTTCTTTTTAAAAATACTGTACGTGTTCAAAAAATATGCGTTACTATGTGGTTTTATTGTAAAAACATATACGAACAAAATTATGGAGGAGATTCATATCTGGTTCCATGTAATGCCCGATTTTTTGTATTTATAAAAATTTGTATAATATCTCAAATTTTAATAATAGCCTTTTTTTTACCTTTATCGAGAGTTAATTTTAGGTCTTAAAAATTCAAAATTTCCGTGAGACGTTTTCTGTTATGATGGATTATACCAGAGCTATTCAAACTGTGCGACTCCCAGGAGCTGAGAAGCATCGAAGTAATTGGCAAAAAGAGCCACATAAAATAACTAAGCCAAAATTGATATTATGTATAAATATTATTTTAATCTATTATTGTGATTATTATAATTTAAAGTTGAATTTATATAGCACTAAAGTCATTATTATTATTATTTATCATCCGAATGTATCCATTGACCGTTAAAATTAATTAAAAAGTCGCCAATAATTTGGGAGCTGTCAAATATTATTAAGACAAAAATGAGCCGTGAAATGAAAAAGTTTCAATACTTCTGGGTTATACTTTTAAATACAAATCGGCTTCATAATGAGCCACTTGAATGTTTCGAAACAATAGTAATTGATATATTATCAATATACAATAAAAGCTGCTTATTAGGAACACTTTGGGACCAAGATGAATGTGTCAATCAACTAATTGTATCTAATAAGTGATTGGTTTATGTATACGTTTACATGGTATGTACGGCTGTACGGTCCTGGGACAATTTGTTTCAATAACGCGATTGTATCCGTGTTTCTAATAAGTGGCTTCTACTGCATTATAATATTATACTAAGGATGCTGGAAGCGCTCTGTTTCTAATTAGTAAATCATAGGCAATTAGTTTAACATTTGAAGTCTCATACTGCTGTGGTGAGAGTAGTAAATTAACTTTTGTGTGAGTGTCCAGCACGCTACAACTACTACCCGCATATTTTACTATGGTGCGATATTCCAAGAAACAACTAATGGTCCGCATAAGTCATTGTATTTGATGAAATGAAATATTTTTTTCCAACGAAGAAATTAGTTTTAATCAATCTAAACCTAAAAGCCTGACAAAAATACGTCAACTCGGAATGATCGGATTTCAATTCTATAGAAATATTTGTATTTGCTGTTGTGTTTTTTAGGTTATTTTGGATGTTGATTTAAAAATAACTGTTTAATTTTCTTAAAAAAAAAACACTCAAGTAAATCTAAAAATTACAAAATAATTAAGAAACTAAACTAAGATTTAAGAACAGTTTTTAAAAAAATATAAAAAATCAATTTTTAATAACAATAACAATAACCTAAAAAAATTCGATAAACTCAAATCATTTTACATTCTTACACATATACATACATATATTATGTATATAATATATATTTTTTGTGGCTGTGTCACTTTAATCGAATTTTTTCCGGCAACCTTCACTATAGACTATTTAGAACCAACATTTATCATCAATGAATATTTACCACCACTCGTAAAACTTCGTGTTAAAAAAGAACAAAAAAAATCATCATGACCACCCGCTGACGGTACACATATTTTACCTACTTTGAAAGCAGTTGGATATTGGCGTCTAGCCGTCTCGTGTCCTAACAACAGAACAGAACGATGTATAAGGTATTATATGAATATTTCAATTATACAACCCAGTACTTTATCTTATTCTTCTACTTCATCTTATTATTATTATTATTATTATGTTCGGTTAACAACAGCTCTAGACATTCATCTATTATTCTAGTGAATTCAATATTAAATATGTTTCCAATATACCATAAGTACTTAGTTAATACTTTCGGAGACCCATATACTGAAGCAAGCCAAAAAAGACCCATTGAAAAATAATTAACGCCAAAATATTAATATACCTAATAAAGGTATTGAATACCCGTTAATATCTAAATAATTAAAATCAAAAATAATATTACGATAAAAACTCTTCAGTTTTAAATTCTTAATCATGATTTTATATGAATATAAATTACACAATATTTTTATTGTTATGTCTGGTGGATCACCTTTGAATATGACGATGTTCAGAAAGGATTAAAATTTACAGCGATTTCAAGGACATTTGCTGATCAAGTTTTCGCGGTAACGTGTATAGATAAAACGCAGGATACACCTTTAGGCACAAAGCAATGTTTGCCACATTCCCACAATAATTGTTGTTGTGTACAATCGTCGTAGCGGCCACCAAGGAATTTGGTTTCCAGAAATGCGAAAACCACACCCAATTGACCATAAACTCCCCTTAACCCCACCCGAAACTACCACGCACACACGCACTCACACGACCCGACGATCCCCGCTCATCACGTTAGGTCCGAACGACAGTCCGTTTATCTTCCGATTTTCGGCGGCGCGGTCGGTCAGTGGGTCACACGCTTGGAAGTATACAGTGTATTATGTTTACTCTCGTACATAATAGATTGGCAAAACCATCCGAAGCCCTACGGTCATCATTTCTATATAATCTCCTTTTCGGTTTGGTCGTGTCTTTGTGCAACGATAACAACGCGCACGTCTTGTATGTATTAATATTTCGTTTTGTGGCTCTTCTACATGATAAAATTAATTTAATAATATATTAGATACACGCAGCGGGACCATTATTTTAATTGTCTCTTCTTATTAATATTATGCTGCTAGTTGGTGCGCTGAATGGCAAATGGCATGTCGTACAACTATGTTCATAATATTATGATATTATCGTCGTTGATTGAATGCATATAGGTTTTTTCTGAAACGACGACATCGGGTCCATTAATTACATACACTATACACCACTACATCAAGTAAGTCTTAACTGTTATTTATTTATTATAATAATATCAGAATAATAAGTACACTATGTGATTAATGGTTTGTAGTTTATACTTTTGTAGTCAGTACCATTGTACAATTTGTACCTAAATATAATTATTCAATTTATCTTAAATAAAATTGTATTTTACAATTTGAATATTGATTGAAAAATGTTTAGTGGTTTATAATTTTATGTAAATATATTTAATTGATACAATTTTATTCAGGGTTTCTATTTTTGTATTAAGCAATGCTCCAGTGACTGCATGGGTGGCCAGTGAATCACATTTTTGTATTTGATGAAGTGCAATAATTTAATACAAATAATTTAAGTTGGCTTAGTGGCTACTGAAATTTAAGTTTACAATTAAAGATACAATGCTAACATGAATATTTCCCACTCACTTTATATTTTTGTAATATTTCCATAAAACTATTTATGTACGTAATTACAACTATGAATTAAGCTAAATTAAATTATTTGTATCAAATTATAACACTTCATAATATATAAATAATTATAAACAATTTCTATACCATTTAATTTAAGAAATTACTCTTTTTGGTTAACTTTAACTTTTAACTTGAGTTTTGTTTCTCATAATGATGTTTTTGCACGTAGGTTGAAGGAGTGTTTTTATTGAGATAAATCCTTATAAATATACATAGAAATACATAATATCTCATCTATTTTGAATCTCTTTGTGGGTTAATTTATTCGGCGTATGCGTTTTCATTAGGTTAATGCATATTTTTATTTTTTGACACGCGTATATCCAGTGAAAGTTAATTTTACATTAAAAAAACATAATTATTAAAGACAAATGGGTGATAGATATTCGTTTTTACTAGATGTATTACTATATAATATGTGTTTAACAACCGATTACAATCCACATAGGTATTGCCATAAAAGTAATTAATACAATATTACAATTTCAAAAAATATTTTAAATATCTACCTTTCATTTATAATTCATTAGCAGTTATTTTAATAGATAATTGTATTTTATAAATGTATATATAAAAAAAATAATGCCTTATAAGAATAACTTCCACTTCTAACGTGAACAAGTTTAGTTTTTAAGTATCAGTATAATATCATAAAATATACTTGATAATATTATGCCTGTCAAATAATCTTCACTAAGGATAGTTTTTTTTATATGCGATGATATACAATTCAATTGAAATTTAACATACATATTACAGGCTTACTCAATGACGAGGCACACTCGACACCTATACTTTAGGTAAAGCAAGTTATCTACTAGCTACTTTCCCCTTTTCAATACTTAATTTTAAATGTTAAGTTAAAATTTACTGCAAACCACTCTCTTTTCACAACAAGATCACTAATGACAATAACATATATAATGACTCAAAAATAGTAAATGAACAAATAATTTAATACACTAGTAAGTAATATTGAAACATAACAGCTAATAATAACCTAAAAGATAAAATTGTAAGTAGATACTTAAATATACATACACTTAATCAACAATTGAAAATAATATCATTCTATTGAAAAGCGACATAATTATTTATTATTCTATATCTACGTTATGTATACATAACTGATATTAATATTATAATATAAACAAATAAATAATTTAAATATGATATAGCTATTTCGAACACGATTATTACAAACGTGAAACCTCGATTTTTTACGGATTATAGGGTACGCAATAATTGGTAAATAAATAATAACAAAATCATATTATGCACACTCAATTAGAATACTAATAATTCCATTGTTTAATGTAAAAATTTAAAAATGGCAGCAATATCTTCTACCTATTCTATTATAGGTACGTAAATACATTAGATACCCGATTATCACAACATCCGTTATTCGAACCTTCTATTATCCGAACGTTATTTCATTTCAATTTATGTATCCGAACGTCGATGCGTAAAATATTACAATACACATGCCAGTATGTTAGTGCGACTAGTGCGTAGCAGCAATTCGTTACATAAAAATTGATCAGTTTGTCTAAAACAAATAATAATACATACATTATGATAATTCTATATAATATTTAGTAATATTCTTATATTCGTAATAACAAATAACTAATAAGTAATATAACACAATATATAAGGGACTAATGTGTAATGATAAAAGCGTATAATAAGTCGATAGTAATATGCAATAATAATTCTATATTCATTGTACAAACGATATTTTTTTAGATTTCTGTTATCAGAACTTTTGCCTGTCCGAACTCATTGTGGTCATAATTAGATCGGATAATCAAGGTCCTAATGTAATATGATTTATAATAATTTAATAGAATACAATAATAATTATATATATTAGGATTTGTATGTTATTTATAATCAGTGATTAAGGTCAATAATTAACCCTTAAATGGTTATTTAATAATAATATACAAACATGTAGTGGTGCTGTACACAGGGTTGAACAAGATTCCAAAAAAAAGTATAATGATACATATTACATACATTTAGTGTATCAAGTACACTTCTATATTTACAATCGAATTTTATTTTCTATTAAACTTAAGACGTATATACATAATTTACTATACTGTCAATTCATAATTACTTATAAAGTCATAATTATAATGATACAGACATACGGGAATCTTAATTTAATTTTATGTTTTTCAAGTTATCTTACAAATTTACAAGTTATTAAATTGTGTGGTACCTACATTTTTTGGTTATCGTTAATTTCAATTCGATTGCACTGAAAAATACAATCCTTTGCGAAATTATCTACTATCGAAAATCGAAATGTCTTGGTACTATTAAGTACACATTTTTACAATAATAGTAACTTGTATCTTTTGACAAAAAAAAATAAAAAAAATACAAGATACTAGTATAAAATGTATGATGATACATGATACTAGATACTTTAAAATTATGTATCATAATACAAGATACAAGATATAATTGTATTTTTGATATTGCCTAACCCTGGTTGTTCATGATTGATATAAGTATTCATAAAAATTGTTTTGAATTTAGATACAATGATTACTCTGATATTATTGTTGGCTATGTTGCAAACCGGACTGTCGGTCATCGGCGGATTCGAAGAAGTGGAAAAAAATTTGCGTATAAAATTAGGTAAAATTTATACAATACATTTATTATTGCTGCAAAATAACTAATTCCGACATGTTTGAATAGAAATAATTGTATTGTATCATCATTTTAATTTAAAGGTTTAAGCCAAAAACCTGTGATAAATGAAAACATAAAGATACCAACTGCCTCTATGGATCTGTTTAACTTAACATCAGCACAAAAAATGACAACACATTTTCCTCTTCCTGGTTTGCACACAATGTCTGCTAATACTGCTAGGATTTATCCCAACAAAGGTAGTTAAGAATTTTTGAATATAGATAATATTAATAATATATTATTATTATTATTATTATTATTATTATCTACTTACATTGTTATATTTTATATAAATTACGTATTACCTATATTTTAAACAAATTATGATTTGTGTTTTATATCTGTGTTTTCATTCAAATAAAATATATTCATACTAATTTAAATTAAATATTACTCCGAGTTAATACGTATATTTTAGTAGAATAAATTTGATAAATAATTAGAGCAATAATAATTTGTATTTAAAATATCATATTCTGGTAATTTATAATTATATTATTATAGGATCAGCTCCAATCAAAGTTAAGACTAAGAAATATAGAGTACAGTTCGATATAGATTCTATACCAGAACGAGACCAGGTTAAAGCTGCTGAAGTTCGTTTTACGATGAAATACGATCAAGTACTACAGAATGGAGAAATTATTCATGTAATTTTACATGATATAATCCAACCTGGCATAAAGGGCCTATCAAAACCTATTTTAAGGTTAGGACGGTGAACAATTATTATGTATAGGTTAGAGGTATTCAACATTTTTTTTATTCCACAGCTTCTTTATCTTTTTACAACATTTTACTATTTTCACAACGCTTAGAATAAAATAATTTATATAATCGTCATCATAATTATTTTTATTCATCTTCTATGCAATGGCTCCTCTGAAAAATTTAATACTCGTGACGTCCCTTAGGGCCACCACGCACAGTTTGAGTACCTCAAGTATAGATTATGTATATAAATTATAAACTATACAAAGTGTCCGTGAGGATATATCTATTAGCCATAGAGGGGGACTTGCCACCCGAATACAAACCAGTTTTTTGCCGTTCTACCTATCGGCTAAAATAATTATTAAAAATCATGTAATAAATGAAAATAAAATGTTGAAAGGTAAAAAATTTCACCAATATAAAACTCTATAAGATAGGTATCTTTATTTTTTTCAAAAATTGAAAAATAAAAAAAAATACATGTAGCCCTTGTCTATGTGAGTGTGGGGTAGGTAAATTGAGTCCCAAACTAAATTATTGTTTTTCAAAAGCGGTGAATTGAGTCCCTTGTAAAAAAATTAAAGTGGCGAATTGAGTCCCTTGTGAAATAATTAAAGTTATGAATTGAGTCTATCGTATATTATTAGACTAGTTTTCAAAATTACCTATACGTACAATCGTGCATCATTATTTAGTTATTGCGAGCATATAAGCACACCAATTTCACGTATTAATAAGATACTTATCTTATCGTATTTAGCCACGATTACTGTAGATTATAGTCTCCAATATTACCTATACGTACAGTCGTACACCATCAGTTATTGCCAGCATATTTAGCACAACTATATAAACATTATAATGGACGTAATGAAAAGTGAACGTAATAATAATTATAAATTATTATATTATGTATTATTCATTCAAGGTTGACATTTATTACCTATTATTATTAATTTAGACAATAGGTACTAATTACTATAAGAATTATTAATTTACCAGGGTAAATATTTACAATAACTATTTATATTTATAAGGGACTCAGTTTACCTCTTTCATTTTTTTACAAGGGACTCAGTTTACCTCTTTCATTTTTTTACGAGGGACTCAATTTACCTATTATTTTTTTTTGCGGGACTCAGTTTACCTAAAATAATAATATGGGACTCAATTTACCAAATCCGGTGAGTGTAATACAAAAAAAACAACAGATTATGATATACGAGTTATTACCTTAGGAGATATGGCAATGAGTAAATCCTCGCGGCACACCCTGTATAGAACAACCATTTATTTTTTTTTGTAATCTTTGAATTCATATCATATTTATATTCATAGAATTATCGATTCAAAATCGATTAATATATCAACAATTTCAAAGACCGAAAGTTTCGACGCAACACCATTCATTGAAAGACTGTTGAAGAACAATTTCAAAGGAAACCACGGTATGCTAGTACAATGCTTCACGGAGTCTGGTAGTCACACTCATTTATTGAGTGTGTTTGATTTTATGTCACCTGAAAATACATTGCTATTGGTCTACACCGATGACGGAACAAGTGAGAATAATGCTATTTATAATTAACATGCTATTTGTAAATAACAAACAGCTTAAAAGTGTGAGACGTGTACGGCTTTCTTAAGTTCAGGAGTTTCTAAATGCTTCTAACACGATATTATTTCTAATATTCAAATACTTGCTTCTATTGAAGCTACTATTATATATTATAGGTTAGGTAGTCTCAACAATTAAGATTAAGAGTCCATTTTATTTATGATTTATTCAATTTTTGCTTACTAATCTATCACCTAAAATATTTTGTTGTTGACAGTAATTTATTTTGTCGATACGTCACAATGTCAATCGCTTTAATAATATGTGACGAATTATGATTATAATAACAACATTGCGTCATTGAAACGTTGTTTAGGCCAGAAGAGCACGCTGGAACAGATGATACGGCGGACCAAACGATCGGTTGGCCCTTCAACTGGGCCGAAGAAGAAAGCTAAAAAGACGAACTGCCAACGGTATTCGATGTATGTAAATTTCAAAGAGATCGGGTTCAGCAATTGGATCGAGGCGCCGAGTGGGTACGACGCGTTCTACTGTGACGGGGTGTGTAAGTTCCCATTGGCAGGTCATCTTAATGCGTCCAACCACGCATTACTGCAGACGCGATTAAACGCAATTAATTCGGCGTTGGTTCCGCATACGTGCTGCGTACCGACCAAGCTTAGTTCGCAGTCATTGCTTTACAAAGATGACAATGGAAAATTGGTGTTGAAAAACTTCCATGAAATGACTGTGGACGAATGTGGATGTAGATGAGAGCGGTAGTGGTGGTGGTATTCAATGGCAGTTATTATAATACATAATAATACATAATTATACATACACGATAGGTGTAATTTACGATTGTGGATACAATCATGGGTACAACCTTGCCACTTGTAATGAACGTAATAAATTTGCAGTGTATATTTGTGTGTTGTTCGAACTGAACCGACTGATATTGTAAATAGATATGTATATTGCAGTATATACACACATGTAAATATACGTATCAATATATATATTTTTAATGTGTTAGTTATAATGTATATATAAAGTAAGTACTTACAAACAAGTATCATTGTAAAAAGTCTAAACTAAATATAATTTAGTTTTAATGTTGAATAACCATGACCTAGCTATTGTGTCTTAGATATGTTTATATACAAACACTTATTACAAATTATAATTACTGGTATTGCTATTCCTACTATTTCAATTATTTACTAACTTTTGTTTTCGTAGTTTTTTTTTAAGTTGCTACATACTATACCTTAATAAATATTATAATTATAAATACAAATGTAATTGCATTATACATTGTAGTTTATTAATAATTTTATTATTTTGACAACCATCTGTTACTATATCATCAGTATTACATGATTTAAATATGTAGGAATGCCTTTTTATTTTTCCATCACATAACGTAAACATACTATAATTTATAACCATAGGTACATATGAATTTATTTTTGTCTATAACTAAAGTATAAATATTACATTTGCTACGTGAGAGAGCAATTGAAAACATTATTAAATAATAAAAAAAAAAATGAAAATGAAGATTGAATGTCTATAAATAGGTATAATTCAAAATATTTTTTTATAGTGTATAAAAATTTATATTAAAAAATTTGCTAAAAAATTCAAATATCTACAGTTTGTAATTTAAAAAAAAAAAATAAAAATCATATATTTTATGAGAAATCGGGTACTGATCCAATGTTATATAAATTTAATATTAAACGCTCATAACAGACCAATTTGACTTAATAATAATTTTTTTTTCTTCAAGTTAGGAAAACTTATGAGTGATTTATTATTATAGTTTTGAATTTTAGATTTCAATAGAGAATTTATAAATTTCTAACTAGAAATAATTTGCAAATATTTATGATTCTAACGATTTTTGTTGAAATGAAACGTCATACACTCATACAAAATTACTGTGGATTTATGCTCAACTTGTTATGTATTTTCACTAACAACAAGTTTCTAATAAAATTTCAAGTATTTTGACAGAGTGAAAATTGTTATCGAAATTTCCTTATAATATTTAAAATTCAATGTTTTCATATAAGGTAATAATATAAACGGTTGTTTTAAATGTATGTATCTACTATCTATAGATACATTTTTTAGAGTTAGAGCAAAAAATAACGAAATGGTCAAAACTGATTTTACTTAAAAATCTTTGTTTTTCTTTTATTTCGACCAGATAATTTTAAAAATTACTTAGAAGTATTTTAAATTTTGAAGCATAAAAACATTCAAAGTACATGAACCATTTTTACTGTACCCCAAGTTGATGAATAGCATATTATAAAAAAAGACTTAACTTTCAGTATAAGTGAAACCTTTGACTTCTGAATATAAAATTAAGGAAAAATAGGAATGTTTTCCATATTATACATGTTACATTGGTGTAGCTTTACCCGTAGACATTTTAAATTTTTACCAAATATTTATACAACCAATTTCCCAACAAGAAAACATTTTAAGTTAGAAATATTTACTTAAGCTATTTATAGATGCATGCAATTTTCAATTTGTTTTGATTATTTTCAATCAATGACGGTAAAAACTTTTTCACTAGATCAAAAATTATTTAAAATATAATATAAAGTCTCTCTTAATTTTTCGGTAGCAATCAGACTTCAAATTTTGATTCAATATTTTGTAAAAATCACATACATTGCAGTCGATATGACAGTCGAAAAGCATGGCAATTTAATAGAAAGGTCGTTATAAGCTTTTAAAGAGGTATAGTAATTCACACATTTTTTTATAGATATCTTAATTTAAAATTTAGATCAAATTAGATATTTTAAGAAATATGTATAATATAAGTTTTAGTTGTTTTGTTGTAGTTTAAGATAGTTCATCAACTATAACACTATTTTAGATCACACATACATAAAATATGACGTGTTCCAAAACGGTTTTTATATGGGTATATGCCAAGTGTACCAGAAATCACAGGTAAAGAAAAAAAAATTTGGGATCCTAAATGGTAATAGATGAATCAACTGCGGTGGACGATATAGAGGTCCAAAAAAGGTTATTTATTAATTGCGCTGCGTATTGTATGAGTTTGAATAATCGTTTTGATATCAATATCGATATCATTTTGACAATATTTGTGAATATACGTTTTCTATTTACGTGTGATAAAATTACCAATAAATTGGTCTAAATGGGATATTAGTTAATACATATATTGTATCATATATATAATCTTATATGAAACATCAAATTTTTGATATTAAAATTACATTTTACAAATTTGTCTATAAAATATTAAGCTTAATATTTTACGATTTTTTATTTTGACTATTGTTTTAATACAGAATTCTGTACCTATTATAAAAATTTAAGTGATATTCAAATAAATAAGTTGAATGAAAAAAAAATATCAAATTTTGAATATATAGGTACAAATATTGGTTACTAAATATAAGCCTTAGCAATGTTATACCAAATAATTTTTAATTGACTATAATTATATAAATGCATATGTTTTATTTTATTGACAAATTATAGGTATTACTACCAGTTTTTTTTTATTGCCTGATGATAACATTTTTTAAAGTTATATATTATTTGTATAAATTTAAATGTTTAATGTTTATTATAATATATATCTAAAAATGTATATGCTTTCATTATAATAAATTAAATTTAAATTAACGTATTTACAAGGTGTTACTTGTAAAGTTTATGAACCACTACTAGATTCAATACAGTAGGAAACTAGTGCGAAAATTTTTGGGTGGCTATTCGTACCTATATTATTATGAACTATGACAAACCTGATCATCGGAGACAGTTAATGTATATTTTTAGTTATGCGATAAGGCTGGGAAGAAATTATTTGGGAGATAGCTAATATGCACCGGTCTAAACGTTATGTTTATTTGTACCCAAACGTGTTGGCTTTTGGTCAATGTACCCAAACGTTCTGCGCCCGATTTTGAATTTCGGGTTAACCTTAGCGGTAATACTTATTTGAGCACAGTACAAAATTTTCTACCTGAAAACTTTAAACACGTTTGCGTACATCGAAAAACGTGAAAACCCAACTAACACAAATTTTGAGCGTTCTATAAATTATGTAACCTAGTAACACAGTATACACTATACATTTATCTTGTGATGAGGTTCAGAAAGCCATAATGCTAGTGGCTACACATTCTCAAGAAGAACCACTGAATGTAAAATACAACACCTATAGGAGACATTAAAAATAGGGTACCAGACTTAACTTAATTTGGGCTTAATTAAATAAGGGATGATATCAATCACACACATTTTGTTTCCAAATTTAACCACTCCTCATTCCAATTTAAGTGTTTTCAAGAATATCCGCTCCCAACTATAATTGGCAACACATCGAACGGAGACGGTTACGGTGAACGAGCGCGTGCGTCTTTCTCATGTATTCCTGGTATTCGTAGACACAATATGAAGACCTTTGCTTTTATTTTTGATATTCAAATGTGTACCACAGCTATCTAATATAGACGAATAATTGTCCGCATAACGGAAAGTAAATGTTCATAATTAAGGCAGCTTGAACCGATTGCATTTTTCTTTTCCTATTTCAATTTTTAATACTTATTTCAACTGATTATCCACTTTTTTAGGTTTTTTGTCAACGGCTCATTTAAGTACATAATATGCATTTTGAGAATTTAAAACGATTACGTTTGGTGAGGAAGTGAACAAATTTGGAAAAATACCTAAAATCCATCATCCACGAAATATAATATAGAATAGAAACAAATGAATTGTAATGAATTTATCGAAACCCATGTACTAATGTTCAAGCACTATTTGCTAAACTGATATGAAATGACATATAAAATGACACGAATCCTATAATAACAGAGAAGATAACAACTTTCTGTGTATAAATGGTTGTGTTGCATATTTAGCTTACTAAATTGTGTAAACTGACTTCGGGTTTAATTGAATAAGGGATGATATCAATCACACAAACATTTTTTCCGATTTTAACCACTCCTCATTCCAATTAAAGTTTTTTCAATAAAATCCGCTCTCTACTATTATTACCAATACATCGAACGGTGACGGCTACGACGAACGAGCGCGTGCGTCTTTCTCATGAATCCCTGGTATTCGTAGACACAATATGAAGACCTTTGCTTTTATTTTTGATATTCAAATGTGTACCCCAGCTATCTATTATAGACGAATTATTGTCCACATAACGGAAAGTAAATGTTCATAATTAAGGCAGCTCTAACCGATTGCATTTTTCTTTTCCGATTTCAATTTTTAATACTTATTTCAACTGATTATCCACTTTTCTAGGTTTTTTGTCAACGGCTAGTTTATGTTCATATGCATTTTGAGAATTTAAGTCAATTACGTTTGGTGAGGAAGTGCGCAAATTTGGATAAATACCTAAAACCTATCTCCCACGAAACATAATATAGAATAGAAACAAATGAATTGGAATGAATGTATCGGAACCCATCGATAGGAACCCAAAATCCTGGTACGCGTAAGTGCTGCAATTAAAACCTTGCAATAAATGAGAGCTTAAAGTCGATGCTGTTTCTGTCGGCGCCTGATGATAGTAGAGAACACAAACGTTCTAGTAAAATTATATTTAATAATTTAAATATTTAATTTTTCAAATTCTGTCTTTCAAACGTCAGTTGAGTCCATGACTGTAGGTTTTCCGAATACCAGGATTTCATGAAATGATTCGTACGCCCGGACCATTTCCATACTTGGACTGCACGTTGTGAAACGTCGTCATTTTTATAATAAAAATATTCTACGCGAATCGCAGATAAATGTGCATTAGAATAAAAATCCGAGCGCTGAACATAACATAAATACGTAAGTACCTACTATAATATGTTAAACTCAATATCTTAATAAACATTGCATAATATTATGTATAAATTGAATAATATATGATTAAATTATGACTTCATTGTATAATAAAACAATTTACAACACGTTCAAGAATTTTATATAGCGAACAATATTGCTAACATTTGAACTTGAAATAATCAAATGCATACAAAACAAAAAATCCTATCCGTGTGTTCCTGAGATTTTTGATATGTAATAATACCAAAACCGTAATTTATTAACCGTTCATTATACGTTATTATCGTTATTGTCCACGGGGGGTGGGGGAGGGGGTGCTGGGTATGCATCTGCACCCTCTGCGATTTCAAGTGACACCATGAATTAAGAAAAATTGTTCAAAAAAGGGGGCTAGGGCCCATTAGCCCCTTGGGTACGCACCAGGTTGCACCCTCTGCGTCAAAGGCCTAGACACGCCTATGCCATCACCCAAACATCATTGCAAGAATTTTTAATTTTAAAAGTTAAGAAGTTAATGGATTTGTTGAAAAAAAATGATGATTTGTTTAGGAAATTGAGGTGCCATATGTTATTCCATTGAATGGCAGATATTAGGCCTACCTCACGTACACATATTGCTATGGTCATCAGATATGATAGATAAATTCGTGTATGCTGAGATTCTGAATCCAGTTATAGATCTTTTATTGTACGAGATAGTAAAGGCTAACATGATACATGGATCATGTGAATTTTTGAAGAGAAATTCACCATGCATGAAAGAAGATGTTTGCAGCAAACGTTATCCAGTTACCCTCATTAAAGAAACTCAAAGAGGAGATGATGGCTATCCAAATATAGAAGGGGATCTACAAATGATGGAGGTTTCAAAGTGAGTATTAAGTCGATTGACTTGGATAACAAGTGGGTTGTTCCATACAACCCAGTTTTGTTGCGTACTTTTATTGCTCATATAAATGTTGAGATAACCAGTTCAATAAAGTCAATAAAATATGTCACAAAAGGTAGCGATCACGCAGTGTTTGGTTTAAGAAAAACTGACAATAGAGATGAAATAAAAATATATGAAAGTAGCAGGTATATCAGTAGTTCCGAAGCAGCTTGAAAATTTTAGGTTTTCATATACATGATAGGTATCCAGCTATTGCTCATCCTGATGTTCACCTAGACTTCTCTGATTCTGATAGCTCTTCGTGAGAATCCGATGTCAAAAATATTTAAATTTCAAACGTTCATGTATAATTATTGTGGATTTACGAGTACGCTCAACTTTAATTTTTTTTAATAATATCTGATAGTACTATTTCTTAAATATTTCTTGAATAGGCAACTTAATGTGCATATCAACTGTGATTGACGTTGGTGTAATCAAATTAATTTATTAAATTTACTAGGAAAGTAATTTAGTTTTATTATTTAGGTATACAACATTTTTTCGTTTAATAATTATGAAAGAAAATCAAATACTAATATACTTTTCATTCGAACAAATTCGCTTTAATAAGTCTGGTGATGACCTGAAGTAACGAGTGAAATTCTGAACAAGACATTTCAAAGTTAACTTTTATTAACAACATTGTTTTTAAAACTGATATTTGAAGCTGTGTTTTTTCAGCTGTCCATATATCGATGAAAAAATTCGTTCGACTGGTGCATTAGAAGCAAGCAAGCAGAGTACAAACTCAACCATTTTTTGAAAAATATGAAACATTATTAAAGGTTCACCAGGAGTCAACGAGACAGAGATATGAAAAACGGAACTGTCCCGTTTAAAATAATATGTATGGTCAACCTTAGTAGTGAGGTCCTTGTGATTGAATCGGTCTGATGCAATAATCTCAAATTCACATAATCCAGACAAAATGATCATAGCTTAACTTAAACTATAGACAGTAGCAGTGAATATGTTACGCAGGTGAAACGTAATGATGAATTCGATGACCTGGACAACCTCCTACACAACTTACAAAGTGTTTGCCGAACTTACGCAACGGAACTCTCTTGGCGGTGTTGTTAACCAATGACTACAACGAATGTATGGTTTATTATGTTTTACCTCGCAATGAGTATAATTACTTCAAATATTACAAAATACCAGCAATAACGCAGAGCTGCTGCCTGCTGATGCAAAGAATAATAAGAGAAAAGCATACACAAAATGTTAGAATGACATATTGACATTAGTACATTATACAATGTGACTTGATCAAAAAATATATTAAAATCAAAGAGACGATGAAAAGAATTTAAGCTGTAATGCGGGCATAAAAATATTTTTATAGACAACAATAATAAAAACCAAAATTAGCTTATGCTTATAATAGATTATAATAGTCAGTGTTAGTCACCGTAGGATTCCTTGGGTACAGGACAAATTTCTATTATGTCCGTATGTATATTAGCCTCTCAATAACGTATTTTGTTCAAGAAACAAATAAAAACAATATAGGATAACAGATTATATAAATTGTATTATATAGTTTTATATAATCTGTGATGGGCGCATGTAAACTCCACCGATTGCGACCTTTTTAGACCTTTTCTCATGTAAATTCCACCGGTACGTTTATTTTACCTGAAAAAAATTTAAACTCCACCGGTACATTTTTTTTACCTGAAAAAAAAATGTAAACTCCACCGGTATGTTTTTTTATAGCAGCATCAAGTCAATTTTTCCAATTTTTTTTTTTTTAAATAAAGTAATAAATATATTTTAATAATAAATTCTAAATTAAAATAACAAATTATATAAAAAATTAAATATAAATGACATTTTTAAGGTCATTTTTGGCTAATTTTTAGAGTATATTGTATGGTTTCGAGTAAATTTAAATCCGGGCCCTAATTATAATATATCTATTATATTTAAATACAATAATTTAAAAAAAAAAATACAGTAAAATCAAATAGAAATAATAGAAAAATATATAATTATTAACATTACGTAAGTATAATACGTACCTACATAATTTATGTACAGATTTATTATTTATATATATTATATTCAGATACTTATATCTTTTTTTACACAATATTAAAATAAATAATATAATAACAATTTAATATCTAATAGAGCTTTTGTTAAGAGATGTATATTTGGATTTTTATATGGAATTTACGTGCTTACAGATCAAAAATACGTATCGGTGGAATTTACATGCTATAAATCCAACCCTAAAATCGACTACTTGTAAATTGGTGGAATTTACAATCGCCCTCTGTGATAGAGTCTTGTTCTATAATAACGATTATAATAATTTTTAAGTAAAATAAAAATATAATAAATAAGATATTAGAAAATAATATTATTGTCATTGTCGGTTAGTCGCAGTGACAGACGACAGTCACACAGTCGTTGTTTATTGTTTTTCAACACTTTTATTTCACTAATAAATCTGATGGGCGATAAGTGACAATAAATAATAGCAGCTTATGCAAAGAAGCATAATTCCTATTACGTATTATTTTACTATTTTTTTTTTATTTGGTAACGAAAACTTACGTACATGCGATTGACTTCCGTGCATATGGTCACAAAAACTGTACGGTCTGTACGCTGTATACCATTATTATACCATATAATAAACGAGTGGATATAATTCCGTTTAATAGCAGTACTTACCATAAACTATATTTATATTGTAACATAGGCTGATAGACTGTCTTCGTCCAGAATCGTTTTTTAAATAAAAAGATTTTTATCATTGAATTAAAATTTCACACATCCGTTATACTGACCCACCAGCCACTATCCACACGACACATAATGAACAGCGAAACAGCATCCAATTTACTCACCGTTTTACTATGATTATAAATTATAATTAATAGATTATAAGTACTTATTGAATAACATTTAAATCATTAGTTTTCATTATTTACTTTCTACTTTTACTGTCATTTTAACAAATCCAATACTTAATTATAGACATTTATAGATATGAATGATATGATAATTATATTTGGATATTTAATATATAATTTAATTTAGAACTTGTCATTATCGATCATATAATTATTTTTTTTTTCTAGTTGATAAATATGGTATTATAAGTTGTAAATTTTATATGACGCCCACACCAATCAGATTTTTAAGAAGTGAAAATGAAGGTTGTAGATGATTGTAAATTAGTTCGGCAGATGTTGGATGCTGTCAATAATGTTTTACAAAATATAGCAGATATACAGTGAGACAGTGTTATTTATTAAAAGTTTTAAATAACATGAAAGTATGTGCTATATTTACTTTACCTTACTATTCTATATGAGAAGTTATAATTATTAGTAATAAATGGTAAATAAACATTATACTATAATATAAATTAAAAAATTAATACTACAAATCAAATAAATTGATTTAAAGACTACATAGGGTTTCTTAAAAAATAATATCTTATACAAAACAGATGTCCACAATACATTAACTAAATTAAGTAAGTATGATAAAAGTATATCATAATATAGTGCACATTATTCTTCATTTTTAAATCATGCAATATAACTTTGAATATTATCAATTTACATAAGTTAAGTTTTTTTGTTTTTTTTTTTTAAAATCAAATTAATGAGATCTGATCACTCATCGAGGAGTAATAGTTTTTCCTGTTTTGAACAAACAAAATCACGGTTATCATTTTCAGTATTATTACTGTATTAGTTTGTATTTTTTCAACACGACTAACATCAATGATTATATAACATTCTTGAGATTTATCAACTAGAGCGAGATGATAACGGAAATATTTTTATCTACGAGGTAGGTTATTATACAAATAGCAAATCCAAATATTAATGTTACTTGAAAATGTAGAGATGAATGTTGTCTGATAGTCTCTACTTCAGGACTCAAACTCGACTGACTGGTAATAATATATATCAATATATGCTTATACTCTACATTCCTAAGTTGTGTTAACCTATAAGCAAATTCGCTGAGTGCTACATAAAAGGCGAGTCACTATAATCTGTAAATCGTTACATTGGTCAAAACTCATAACATATCTCATACACAATAATATTATGTCATAGTATATACAAAAGATAAAATCATTATTTATTTTAAAAAGTAAATGGATTAGATACTAGTCACTACACACACAATACACAATATATCAAAATATTAGACTGAGATTTAAATACATCATACAATAGAGCAATAGAGTATAATACGGAAAAGCTCTGTTGAAAACTTTGTGCAATTTTACAGTGGTTCACACACAAACAGGTGGAAGGGAAAATATCTCTCTAACCTCTATTTTATTTTATTTTTTGTTATTTGTACGCATAATTGTAATTTGTTTATTTAACATTAATTATTAAAATAGATAGATACAACAAATGGTTTTAAGAATTGAAAAATGATTTTTAAATAAAGGTTTATTGTTATGAAATAATTTTGTTCTAGGTAAAACAAAGATTGCAAACAGTTATGGGACTGGACAGATAGGCGAGGGGGCTATCGCCTTCCGGGCCCAAGATCATTTCATATATAGTATGTCGCATCCATATCGCGTTATTGTACGTAATGGACAACGTTTTCATCAATTTCGTGAAATGGAACCGCGATTTCCCCACTTCACGTAAATACACAATATGGATAATATTCCGTGAAATGTATACCTAAATCATCATCAACGGAACTTGTTCCGTAATTTGGATGCACATATAGCAAAACTTAAAAAACTTTTATTTTATATATTATATTATTATCAAATCATATACAAATTATAATTTATTTAGACAAGCTTGTGAGTTATGACAACGAGAATTAGGTATACATTTTAAATTACCTTTAAAATAAGCACATTTTTTAGTTTAACATTTGCCTTTACAATAACAGTTAAAAAACCTTGACCTCCAGTTAAAGAAGAGCCAATTTATCTTAATGACTCTTTATTCACTTGATTTATGTGGATGAAATTTGATGTGGCTGGTTTTATATTTCCAGAACCATACCAACCTTTTAGTATGCCATGTTCAGTTCCTAAAAGATTAAGGTCTTTTTTTGGTCAAATTTCATTCACATAAATCAAGTGAATAAGACAAAAGAAATGTCATTAACAGAAATTGTCTCTTCTTTAACTGGAGGTCAAGGTTTCTTTTACTGTTATTGTAAAGGCAAATGTTAAACTAAAAAATGTGCTTGTTTTAAAGGTAATTTAAAATGTATATAATTCTCGTTGTCATAACTCACAAGCTTGTCTAAATAAATAATAATTTGTATATAATTTGATAATAATATATTATAATATATGAAATAAAAGTTTTTTAAGTTTTGCTATATGGGCTTCCAAATGACGGAACAAGTTCCGTTGATGATGATAGGTATCCATTTCACGGAATATTATCCATATTGTGTAATTACGTGAAGTGGAGAAACCGTGGTTCCATTTCGCGAAATGGATGAAAACATTGTCCATTACGTGAAACGTACAATAACGCGATATGGATGCGACATATATATACCTATATAATATATCTAAATATATATTATGTGTATATAACCATAAAGGTATTGGTTAAATCCCGGGCCCTAATTGTTGATGAACCTCACGTGCCTCTTGACACAAGTACTCCCCTGCAGTTATGAGTTGATAGGATGGAATCTCTTATTTTATCAGTGGAAAAAGATATTATACTTAACATCATAAGTTTAAATGAGCTGATTGAAAAATTCTCTTGTCAAGATAGAAAAATTGATAAGGAATTATTATAGATAATAATTATTAATTTATTAATTTATTATTATTATATAAGATAAGTAATTATTGTTGTTTAAGAAGACGTTACACCCGCATGTGTTGTCTCCGTCTTACAAGCGTACTACATAGCAAATTTTCGTTTGTTAGATTCAATAATGTGCTGTTAGTTTTGATATTAGAGTGAATTGACTCATCATCAAACTTTTAGTTAAGTACATTATCTGTGTTCTCGTGTTTGTTTTTTACGATATTTTAATTTTTAAATGAGTTATGAGCATGTTGAGTGTGAATATTTTAAAATTCACAAAACTCATTTAAAAATTAAAATATCGTAAAATATATTTTTTATTATGCATAATATTATTTTTATTTATTATTGATACTTATATTTTTACTAACTATTGTTTATTTTAAAAAGGAGAAAACTTTTTATTATTTATTAGAAGATTTACAAGAACTATATATAACTTTTGTATAATTTAAAATGAAATAAAAATATATTCTAATAATACCAATTATAAAAAATTTTAAATTTAAGCTTATTAGGTATAACTTTTATAAAATAGGTATGTAGTTATATCAAATGTTGATGGCTAACCATTTGACGTGTTGCTAGTAATTTTTTTCAATATTCAAGTTTTTAAAAACCTAACCTAACCTAATCTTCTCTCTCACCAAATCCTAGCTACGTCACTTGACATAATTTTACCGTCTCCACATAAATACAGCCCTGTGAGGCTGCGCTAGAATTAAAATATTTAAAATTGCAATATTCACTCTCATGAATACACAAGTCACAAATACAATAATTTATACTATATATGTATTTAAATTTATCATAACCTAATAACCTATATTACCTTATTACAAAAAATAAAAATGAAGGGGTTTGAATGGTATGTGTACCATAGTGGTAACCTATAGTGATAGGTATTTAGAATTGTCCACAGCAATTTCATTAGCTTCCTGTATTATAATCTAAAACAAGAATTTTCTAATTGATAGAACATACAAAATTAATTTTTATAAATTATAAAACAATTTGTCATAAAATAACACAAAATTAATATTCGTACACACAGAAAAAAAATCCTTGGCTGTAGGTACACAAATATACTATGTTAAAAATTAGATCTGAATATAACATAAAATAATTTCTTATTTATTAATATATAAAATGACTACAGGGTGATTTTTTTATCATGAACCACTCTTTATTTCAAAAAGTATCAATTTTTTTGAAAATATTTTTTTTCAAAGTTTCCTGTTAAAATAACGTTTTTATTAAAAAATTATGTTTTTTAATATTTTTTATCCTTATAATTTTCTAAGTTTTTTACTTTTTTGAATTACAACCTAGAGTTTTAATTTCATATTTCAATGCAGAATATTTTTCTAAGTATTTTGATACGTAAAAATCGAATTTTGGACGATTAGTTTATGAGTTATAAGTATTTAAAGTTTAGATTGGCAGAGTGGAGTGGTACGGGGTTACCCCGCAAAATGTTTGTCCACTACTCCACTTCTCTAAACCTTAAATACCTATAACTCATAAACTACTCGTCCAAAATTCGATGTTTATGTATCAAAATACTTAGAAAAATATTCTGCTTTGGAATATGAAATTAAAACTTTAGGCTGTCATTCAAAAAAATTAAAAACTTAAAAAATTATAAGGATAAAAAATATTTAAAAATATAATTTTTTAATAAAAACGTTGTTTTTTAACAACATGAAACTTTGTAAAAAAATATTTTCAAAAACATTGATACTTTTTGTAATAATGAGTGGTTCATGATAAAAGAATCACCCTGTATATTTACATTTATATGTGATATTGTTTTATATTAAATACTACAACTCGTATATAAGTGATATAACATACATACTATTATTTATACATCCATTAACTCAGCTTTGTCATTATTATACTACTACCGGCACATATGATTATTTGTAAAACATAGGTAATAGATGACTGTATATTACTAATATTACATTGTATTAATATCAGGCCATATTTCAATTATATACTTTCAATTATATACATGTTGATTTACCAATCATGCACACCTCCATTTTTTCTTTTAATAATGAATTTATTAAAATTCTGATTTTTGGAATTTTAAAATTAACTCTGATATAATTTATTTTCAAATTCTTGAATATTTTTGTTCTATGTAAATAGTGTACAAACTTCTGTTTCTCAAATAAGAAACCCTTTTTTACTGTAAATTATTTAGTGGATATATTTTTTGAAAATAACAAAATGTTGATGTATTTAATCCAACATTTGAATGAGTAGTTTCTTAGTTATTAAAATGTTTGACTAAGAAATATGAATTATTAGTCTTTAAAAATGGTTCTACAAAAATATAAAATAGATATAATATCGTTAATATTTTATAACTTAATGATAAAGATCAATTATTCTCCACGCAAATGTGGGTATCCTTGTTTATGAATACTGTTTGTTTCTTTGGTGTCGACGACGGATGGTTTTACACCGGCGTTGCTCTACAATAAACTTACCTGTAGTCCGGTAACGCCTCAAGTTAGACTTCCACCAAAAATGATATAAACTTTTACTGCTTTCATTATTAATGGTATTATTTTTACCACTTTTATTACTGGAAAGTTGTCTTAGTTGCTTGTGAAAGTTGTCTTCTGTTCTTGTTATGGAACCATCTTCTGAAATACAGTTCAACCAAACTTAACAATAAAATTTAAATTCATAATTTTAACAAAAATTTTGCTTTAATAAAATAAAACGTCGAAGTCGAAAATTAAACGTTCGTAAAAAAAATTAATTTGACTTTCCGATAAAGTTTTATTTTATGTTAAAAGTAGTATAACTTATAAAGGTAATCTTTTATTAAATTTTACAAACTTAGTTATGAATGGCCGAAAATTGACCTATAAAACGAAAAATTAAAAACTAAATAACTTAATTGTTTATGTTATACTATCTGTGATTTATATTAGTACATTAATACATTGAAAAATGTGTTTATAAGTTTATAAGATTGTATATTGGCCAGAGAGTTATGGTATTATGATCATAGAAGGACGCAGGTCTCGAGGAATTCAGAAACTACGTCGTACGATAACAATTATACATATATAGTATATACAGACTACTACGTAAATATCGGCTACAATTAATAGTTAAAAAGTTAGTAGAAGTTAGAAAAGTACTAGATAGAATTATATTATTTTTAAATCGTAATAGATACTCAAATTTACTTAACACCTACCCCCCACCCATACAATCAAAGTGGTCGGTTTCCCCCTTTGATACACCGGTTCGGTGCCACTGCTCAAATAATATGATCACATTGGTCTATATTCTTTTTAATTAATATTAGGCCTAATAAATTTTATTTCAAATTTTTGATATCTTTATAGAACAAATACATCAAATAACTTAAGAAAACATTAGTATTATCAATATAATCCAGTCTATATATTAAGTAAGTACCTACCTAACTGATTAGGACCATGGTCTCCATTAATATTATGTTGGTCCTGTTGATTTTGAATACATTTTCGTTCCATATCTTTCAATGTTTCCAACCATGGCCTAACAGTATCGATTTTGGCAATTCCAATCCCACTGACACCTTCATTAAATATCAATATGTCCAATATTCTAATAGTCTTACGTAATTTGTACAAAGCAGATTCATAATTGTCTATACATTTATAAAAAAAAACAAACAATCGATTGTCTATAAATTTAATAATATTATAGTCATATTACTCATAATATAAGAAAAACCTCACCAACTATAATTTTATTTATGGCAGCCAATATAGTCCGTTTGCACACATTTACTACCTTATCGTCATCCAGTGTAATCTCAAACTTTGTTTTGATTTCATTTGCTTGCTTCATTGTCATTATTGAATTTATTATCAGTTATAAAAAATAATGTATATAATAATATTGTACTTAGGCTAACCATAAATGTGTATAGAATATATTATGTATATTAAGTACCTAATTAACTTACTTCTAATAATCTATTATTGTTATTTGATGTCCGTCGTTGTGTGTTTTTATCGAAAATGACCGTTGAATTCATACTGTTGTCAATAGTTCTTTCTCCTAGATGTAATCGACGAAAACATGATGAAGATAAATCATTTTTTATCATCCTGGTGGAGTTTCTTTCTAAACAGAATTATATTTTATTTACTTGATACTAACTATCATAACAATACCTAGGGTATTATTTTTGATTAGTTTAGAACTATATATACTATTTACACATATAATATATTAGAATGTAACTACCAATGTAAGTGGTACATGATCACCTACCATTGCAGTCGTTATCATTTATACGTTGCTGGATATGTTGTTGAATGGTATTGCAGCCAACTGTTAGTAATGATTCTTGTGATGATGATAAAAGTGATGGCTGCTGTGGTTGCTGCATCATGGGAGTAAATGGCTGGTGAACATAGTAAGAGTCTGGCAGAGGTGGTGAAGATGACATCAAAGGTTGTAGAGATGACGGTTCTGGTGTCGGTGGAGGAGGTGGACGACAGCTCATCAACATTTGAGAAAAAGTATGATGATGATGATGTTCTTGTTCTTGAACATCGTCATTGACCATAACATAAGAAACTGGATAATACATGTGGTTTTTATAATGGTCAACTCCAATAAAACCATTTTCTGTTGTGTGGGTCTCGATTCCTTTAATCGTACAAAAATTAATATAAAAATAGATGGCTATAATTTTATGGTCAAAAAAATGATTTAAAGAGTAAACTAATAAAGCTTCAATTAATAGTAAACATTAAGTATTAAGTATAAAATTAGTTATAAATAAGATACCTTTAATATCATTAGTAGTTATTACTCATATAGTGTACCTATATATCAGTCAAGTCAAACACGAGGCCCTCAACTTGATTTTTTGTGGCCCCGGCTACCAATATTTTAATGAACAAAAACATAAAATAATAATAAAAATAAATAAAATATTAATACCGTTTCGCAACTATCTTAGATTCTTAGAGAATGGCTTATTTGATATACATTATTATACTGTCTTTTCTTTAACTGTAATCGAATTCGAATAAGAATTTTTTTTAATATTATTTTTTATTGTTAAATTTTCATGTGCAGTGCATATAGTAATACCTTTTCAACATATTTGGCCCACTTGATACTTTGAGTTTGACATGCCTGTTGCATATTGTAAAACATTTAATACTTAAATAAATAAGAAGTTTCTAATAATAATATGACGTGTTTCAAAGGCATTCATTTTATTTTGTTTAAATAAACACATATATATTGGTGTTTGGAGGGGAAGAGTGTCATCTACCACTGACATCACTATTATCTACATCAAATTTAAGACATGATAAATTAAGGTGAATCTTAGTAGCTACTGTTTAAGGAGCAACATTTAGGTAATTTATGGTCGTCATTTTAGTCGTAAATGATTGTTATTTATTAGTGTGAGTATGTATTCCTCACTCCTCAGGCCTCAGGGTCAGGGGGAGGTGTAAACTCATGCACACGTAAACGTAGACACATTCGAAAATATTTTTTTGTATTCGATTCCCCGACAATGAATAACGCCAATGAGCTGGTGAAAATTAACATACCTACTAGTTACTACTAGTAGTCAAATATTAATTTTAAGAAAAGATTTAAATTCTTTAGCTTCTATCATGTATTTTGCAAGAAATAAACTTTTTTGATATTTTGAAAAGTTCATGTTCTACTACCATAGAACAATTCCAAAAAATTTTACTTTATTTCTCAAATTGAATCTATACACAAAACAGTTGAGCAACTAAATTTTACATTTTTATCAAATGTAACCAATGAGGAGCCCTCCACACCACCCACTCATCCTAAACTTTAAGCCCCATAAAAATACCAACATTTACTTTTAATCATACATTATTGGTATGGTTTATGGAAACGTACTACATATTTTAGTATTTATATATGTATGTTACTAGGAACTAATGCGTATTATTATGCGAATAATAAAAACGTGTACCTACACGAAAAGGTAAAATAAGATTCTAGTATAGCTACGATCAGTGGCGTCAGTGAAGGGGGGCAGGGTGGCAATCTACTCCTTAGATATAACCCAAGGGTGTCAAAAGTATCATTTTGCCCCCCCCCCCCCACAATCACATTAACATTAAAACATATACCATAGCAGTAAACTACATTTAATTTATACGTATTAAAAATTGAACTCATTTTCATGAATGCGCACAATAGTATTTTTATTATTATAACATAATTCCAATATACAATTATATACTAGTACAGTGCCGTACGCAGGATTTTACATTGGGGGGGGGGGGGGGGCTTGAAAATGGATTTACCTAGTGATATCCTTGAATTAGAAACACCCTTTTAGATATGTAAATATTTTTTTTACCTCTGATTTATTAGATCATATAATATGTTGTGAAACAGTGAAACATAAATATGGTGTACAGAACAACTCTAATACCTCCTTAAAAATTAATAATGAAGATTTACAAAAATAAAAGTATAAATAAGTATTCTTATAATTATGAATTTGGTTATACATCTAATATTAGAAATTATTAGTCTCTGGTATAAGATTATGATTTAATAAAAACTACAATGACTGTAAATAGTGTAAATATATTTTAAACTTATTAGACTGGACTAAATGTATTTTATCGCCCATTTTGTTGTTTAAACATTTTTATTTAGTCCAATCTAATAACTGTAATCGCTTAGGTGACGTTTTTGAAAATTATTGTAGAACTTCCAAAATTACATAGATAACTGATAGTCGAACGTATGACATGCCTAGCCCTAGTAGGGCTTTTTTCCTAGATTCAGAAAAGTATTGTACATATGTTGAAATAATGAAATGCACAGCTTCTTATGTTGCCATCTATAATATCTACCACTAGTACCACTGCTATTCCAGACATTATTAATATTTTGAGAAATGAATATTTAAATGCAAAAGATACTTTGTTTTCTGAAATCACTAAACTTATTAGATTAATTTTAACAATACCAGCATCTGCAGTGACAGCTGAACGTTCATTTAGTGCATTGAAAAGATTAAAAACTTATCTGAGGTCCACAATGACCCAAAAGAGATTAACTCACAGTGGCGTATTTTGGGTGATTTCTCGGGGGGTGTCAACATTTATTGAATCTCACAAACAAAATTTTTAGTATTATTTACTAATGTAAAAAGACATTGAATTAATTTTTTAACAAATTAATATGTTAGGAATTGACAAGAAGTTTTACATTTGATAAAAATAGTATACTATAAAATAAGTGACAACACCGGGGACAACATTAATGCCCAATATATTAGGACTTTTTTTTAAATGTCGGGGGGTGCCAAGACATGGAGGACACCCCCCCCCCACCAAAAAAAAAAAATAAATAAAAAAAAAAAAAATACGCCACTGTTAACTCATATGATGATTATACATGTTCATAAATCAATGACAGCAAAAATTTATTTGAAGTTAATTGCCAAATAATTTGTTTCTAGAACTTCATTCAAAAAATCAACATTTGGAAATTGTTATTAATATTACAAGTTTAAATTTTCTTTAAATATTTCTAAATGTTGATTTCCTATGCGAAGTTTATTATTATTTTTTTTTTATATATTGTTAATTTAAATATAATTTCAGTTATAAAGTAAATAATATATTATCTGTTTTATTTCAATAAATATATGTATTTATATATATACTACCTACATTTTTTTATACGTTTTATACTGATTTCCTATTCTTATATATATATATATATATTAAAGAAGGTTTTCCGTTACTAAACACAAATAAATATATTAGTAATTATGCTCTTTATATTTTACTCCCTTCCTGAAAAATTGTTCTTGCGCCATCTGCCACGGTTATTATAAAAACCATGAATTAAGATATGCGTATAATATGGACACATAAAAGATTGATTTTTCATAAAATCTATGATAAGATGGCTGATCGATTTTTTACAAAATGTATAAAAACGAAATAACGATGTTACATTGAATTCAAAAATGTGTAAAATAAAATTTGCTCTATTTTTATGGTGAGGGCCTATACCCCCTACTTTCGCTTTTGACTTTCGCCAATGAGTCAAAAACATAAAAAGTTTTTCCTACAAACTATAGAAAAAAAGGTTAAGGAATTAAAATTAGTATTTAAAATTAAAATTGAATTTCTAAGAGTATATTTATTTTTTGCCAGCTTATAGCCTAAATGCATAAAAAATCCAATCGGTTTGAATCGGCATAACTATATTCTATATATAATTAAATCTACAAAAAATTGAAGTAATCTAAATCAAGAACTATTGAATTACTCAATAATGTATTATAGTTAAATAACCAACTTTTATTTAAATATAATTAAAAATATTTCGATTATAGTAATAATTTCGATATTGACTTACAAGTTAGTACTAAATAATTATATTATATTATAATATGAAATTATGTTATAATATTTGTTTTTATAAAATATTAGTTCAGTCTAACTTACCTATTGACTATTACTAAAAGCTATATATGTATATATTTTAAATTTTAATATTATATACATTTATATAAATAATATAATAAAATATCCTTATCACTGAAAATATATTTTAAAACTGTTATTTTACTCCTTTCTTATAATTGTTATACTTAAGTCTTCGCTCAGAATCGTAATTCATCGTTAATAAAGATGAAATATTAAATTAAAATTGAACACATTCATTAGTCATTACAATGATCTAAGAATCTAACTTAATTACAAGTTACACTTTTGATGTCTAATATGTATATAACAGATTGACTTTTCCGGTTTTTAAAAATATTAATTTAAATACCTAACAATATTCAACTGTCAACTACTATGCAAATATAACTATGTATATTTGTATATTAAAATTAAAATTATTTAATACAAATTACGTAAATGTTGTTAAATTAATAATGCTTTAGATACTAGTATAACTGCATTTATGTATATATGATAAATTATTGGTAAAAAAAATAACACGGCCACCTGATTTGGTAAGTACCTACCTGCTGAGTTTGTATGCACCGATTATGTACAAAAATACATTGAGTATTATACACAAAGGCCTTGTTAATAAATAACTAATTTTACAGATTAAAGATTTTGTAAAATGATGTATATGTATGTTACATTTTTTAGCGGTTCATATTCACAGACCTGAATTTACATTATTGCTTACCTACCGTTATTTTCGTAATGGTTCAGATGGTGATGAAACCGTGTACAGCAGTGATGATTCGACCAATGTGGCTGTGGCTGATGGAGGTCATCTTCGTGCCACATAATTTGTACGCGTGTTTGGTTTGACGAAGACTACTTTCTGCAACTATACATCCCAAATGTTGTAAATAATATAAATTGTAAGCCAGAATGGTTAAAAAAAATATATTTCATCACCGTGGATAACAGACATTCACAATGATCGACGATCTAGAGGAAACGTCCTGTGGTAGGTACATATTATGACTGCAACATGAAATGTGCGGTACGCTTATATATTATATTATATTATATTATGTTAGGGCACAGTATAAGTGTTATTAACGACACGTAGCGGCGACATTTTATACGCAAGCGCCGTACACACCGCATGCCGCCTGTATAGTGCATATACTGTACAACCGATTTCAGTGGCAATATATAGGTACTTAGACAGTACGAAATTATAGTTTGAGGCTATGTCAATAAGCACTGTGTATTTTCTAAAAATAATGAAAAATTATCGAGAATAGGTATGTCTTATAAAGCCATATTACCATTATATTACCATTACTCTATATATATATATATCATAACTAATAACTATATCCGCGATGAAAGGCTGGATTGGACAGTGAAGATGAACATTTAAACGTCTTCGTGACGAATATAGGTTTAATTCACAGAGTTTCTCCGTTGTATAATAAACAGTGGCGTTATTTAGGGTTTGACAAGGTGGGAATTTTGAATTTTCCCTTAACTAATTTTAAAAGCAGCTTCGCGATTTAACCTTTATTATATTTTGTTAGCTCAAGAAAATGTCTAAATTTTTATATTTGAAAAAAATATCATTATTCACATTAGAAAAAATAAATTAATATTACCATAATATTTTAAATTTGTATGCTATACTTAATTTTTTTTCACATCATTGTCATCGCATCTGTTTTATCCATGTTCTAATATTCTTGAATGGTCCATTTGAAGACCAACAATTCAGCTAATAAAATACCAGCTTAATGACCATGATAATATTAATTTTGTAAAGTTAACCAATTATCACGTAAATTTATAATTTTAAATAAGAAAACAGAATTCATAATATATAGATTATGGTCTATGATTTTTAGATTCTGAACGAAGTGATGAATGTATTGATTTTACTATGATGTGTTTTTTTTTTTTTTTTTTGTCTGTGTACAGCATAACTAGTCGAAATAATGCTTCGATTTCAAACATTGGGGGTGGTTTCCGATGTAAAAGTGAAGATCCTTGATGCATTATAAAGGTCAAAAGTAAACATTTTCCAACATTTTTCAAAAAAATCGAGAAAAACAAAAAAAAAAGACAGAAAAACGGGAATTTTTACGCAAAATCAGTTTTCGACCAAATCGATTTTTTTATATGGTTGTAATTCAAAAACTAATCACTGTAAATACTTGAAATTTTCATCAAATGTTTATGGTAGTACTATCTATATACAGTTTAATTTTCAAAAATTTTTGACTTTTTTTGAGTTATTTATAGACCACTTATAGACCAAATTTTTGACTTTTTTGAGAATTTTTTTTTGAAGTGTCGGTAAAAAAGTGTTGGACGGCCAAAAAAACTTGAAAATTTAATACAAGGTTCCTTATGAGTTGTTCTTATTGTAGCTAAAAAAAAATAAAAATCATAAGTCACGATTTTTTTAATAAGCGTTTATAGTTCAAAATTTTACGAAATCTGTCGAAAACGCGAAAATTTGCAAGTAATTTTGAAGTTGAAAAATCAAAAAAATTTTTGCGTTTATAACTAAGGATTAAAAATACAACACTAAGTTTTCCATAAGTTTTCCTTTAAAGTAGTTATAGAGACAACTCGAAGCATCATTATAGGACAAATTTTAAGTGCGTTTAAATTTTAAATTTTTACGAAATAGTGTAACGATAACGATTTATCTTGAAACGATTTTAAATATTTGTTATTATTCAAAAAGTATAAGTCCTAGATACTTGAAAATTTTACCAGTTATTAGGATTGACATTTTCTTTACATGATTTAATTTTCAAAATATTTTGACTTTTTTTGAGATATTTATAGATGACTGAAATTTTCAATTTGTCTGAAAATTTTTTTTTGAAGTGCCGATAAAAACTTTTTGGCCCTATCAAAATACTTGAAAATTGAATTTAAAGTTCCTCATAAGTTATTCTTATAGTAATTAAAAAATTATAAAAATACATAGGCACAATTTTATTTTATTAGCATTTGAAGTTCAAATATTGACTAAATACGTAAAAATTACGGCAATGTTCAAATTATCTTAGATAGAAATTCATAAAAATTTTTATTTTTAGATCTAAGATTTGAAAATTTAATACAAGGCTCCTAACATATTTTTACAATAGCAGTTGAAAAATAAAAGAAATATATATAAATACATTTTTTTTTTTAAAACATTCAAAGTCTGAATTTTAAAAAATACATAAAAATCACGAAAATTCTCAAATAATTTTAAACTAGAAATTCATCAAGTATTTTCCTTTTATATCTAAGATTTGAAAATTTAATACAAGGCTCCAAACATATTTTTACAATAGCAGTTGAAAAATAAAAGAAATATATAGGCTCAATTTTTTTTTACATGCATTCAAATTTTAATTTTGACAACATACGTAAAAATCACGAAAATTCGTAAATTATTTTATTCTAGAAATTCATAAAAAATTTTGCTTTTATACCTAAGATTTGAAAATTTAATACAAGGCTCCTTACAAGTTTTTCAATCTTTATCACAAAAAAAATGTCTACTGGAAATTCAAATTAAATTTTTATTAGCATTTGAATTTCAAATATTGACAAAAATTCGTCAAAACCATGAATATTTGCAAATTATTTTGTAGTTCAAAATTCATAATATTGTTTGTATTTATATCTAAGGTTATTAAATTTAACACCAAGTTTTCCATAACTTTTGCTTCAAATAGCTATAGAGAAAAATGTTTTGAGCGTTTGAGTTTTAAATTTTTATGATATCGCGTAATGATAACGATTTATCCTCAAAACAGGTATTCGAATATCTATGATAATATAAATTATAAGGTATTATGAATTATGATAACTACATGATAACTACACTAATTGATTAATTATTATGCCTTATGCAAAATGCGACTTAATTGAAAAATAAAATATTCATTTCAAAATAGAATATATGACAATATTAAAATATAATATATCCTAGACTGACATATCATCTCCGTTCAGAATCGTTTTTCGTATACAATGATACCTATCATTGCATTCAAATTTAATCCCATCCATTACAGTAACCTACTGCAGTACAGCAGAGCGACATCCACGACTTACCCGCTTTTTTTTTTTTTTTTTTGTTATTGGTAGGTATTAAATATTATATAAGTGAAATTTTTATTTGCAAGTATAAAATGCTAAAAGTTTTTCTTAATGAGAAGATGGAATAAAAAAATATAAAACACAGGTCATAATTTTAAATTTTTTCATCGGAAATAATAGTTTTTTTGATGAATTTCTTCATCAAAATCACAGCAATTCACAAATTATTTTGTGGTAGACAATTTATAATTGTTTTTTATTTGATCATCCGAGGTTCGAAATTGAAAAAAATAATAAATTTTTTGATTTAAAATATATTTTTATTTAAACAAATAACTAATTATGTCAACATTTAAACTTTCAACGCATTAAAATAAATGTATGCATAATATGGTATATTGTTTTTTAATTTATTTAGTAACAATAATGTGAGATTTTAATATATTTAAATTTTTAGCAATTTCACAAAGATTTTAGACTGTGTTAATGTGTTATTGCTCATATTTTTAGAAATTACTTATATTATAACGATTTATGCGAAACCTCGTATTAAATTTTCAAACTTTTTGACCCCAGACCCATATAACACACGTAATATAGCCATATAACCCACATCACCAAATATCTAAAGAAAAAAAACTAAAAAACAAATTTAAACACCTATGAATAACCAAATTATAATTTTAAAATAGTCAAATAATAAAAATATAATGTAATTTTTATTTTATTTTAAAAATTAAAATTGTTTTATGAAATATACCTACTGAATATTTTTTTTTTCAGTGCCCACAAGAAATAAAATATATAAATCGTTGTGAAAATCAAGTGAATATCCAGTGTCATAAAAATTAATTCAAAACGCTTACATACAATTATCGTGAATTGACGTGTAGCTTTTTTTAATGACATTAATAGTAACTTATGAGGTATCTTGTATCACATTTTAATCTATTTTGACCGAGGAAAAAATTATTCATTGGCATTTGTAAAAAAAAATAATAAAAATCGAAAAATTGTTAGGTAAGACTGTAAATAGCTTAAAAATTGTCAACAAATATTTAGAAATTAATTTAACAGAGGTATTGTAGTACTAATGTCTAATATAGTAAAATAGTCTCTCAAAATTGTCATTAAATTTTTATATCATATAATTTACTTAGGGATATCAGTATATCACAAGCTAACAAACGGTCTCAAAATTATTTTCCATCTACAATTTTATATTATTATTAAATTCAAATCTAACACATCCATTATAAAGTGACTCTCTAAAGTTCAGAGTCTAAACAGTCTAAACTGCACATAATAGACAGCAGAGCTTTACTCGCTTATTCGCTTTTTATGTTTTATTTTTCTCGATTATTTTGAAAATTGATTTCCTTCGAAGTACTCACCAGATTTACTTATAGTTAGGTACCAAAAAAGATGTTGAAGTAAAAAATCGAATTACTTTTACTGTTCCAAATGATGATGACAGAAACAATAAAAAAAATCATTGTTAAATCAATGGATTCGTCACTATACGTTCAGAATCTAAAATATTTACCATCCAAAAAACAGCGTACATAAACATATAAAAATATATAAATGTATAAATAGTTAATAAATAATTATATGTCATTCTTAAAATATTTTTATTATGTATAAGTACATAATATAGAAAATAATAATATATTGTCATATTGATATACGTAATCACTAGGATTGAACAAGAACAATTAAAACAAAGATCCACATATGAAGTAAGTATAGTAAATAGTTATTAGTTAATACTGTAACAAAATAAATTTTGATTTAAAATATATAACTACAATTATTTTTTATATATATTTTAAGTTAAAATTACATATTAAAACCAAAAATAATGATTTTGTTCATTTGTTAATATTTAAAAATGTTATTCTTGGGTACTTTTAACTTTTAGAATAGTAAAATACTACGTTCTTATATTATATTGTATACAGTTTACAAACAGAAATATTTTTAAGTGGAACTTTTTTGACAAAAATTAATTTAACCTTATCTAATACTAATGCTTATTTGTAAAAATATATCACTTTAATAATTGCACTAAATACTAAAATAATAATAAACCAATAACTATTTCTGAACTATAAGGTACCTTCCTGTTCCTTGTCATTTATTATACATTGTAAGTTATTATTATTAGTAGGTACAACTGTTCTGTTATTATAGGTATTGCATATAAAGTTCTAAATCCTAAAAAAAAAACATCTCATTGAAGACATTTTTTTTCGGATGTGGACGTGGACTATAAGTAGGCTTGCCATTCGTCCCGGTTTGACCGGGACAGTCAGTTAAAATATGGGATATTATTAATTCCCGTATAATTGTACAAAAAAAAGGTTTTTACTATTTTTATTTTTATTTGTATATTAGCTTCTAGCATTAATAAACTATGATAGCTCAACAATATTACAATTTAACATGATAACAAACAAATTATACGAAAAAAAAGGTTATTCAATATGATGTCTTGGTTTGGTGTCCTAACCTAACTATAAGAACTTTTTTAGGGTGTTTGAAACTTGCCGCGAACTTCTATCTAGTATCCAAGTGGCAATTATAGTATTACACGTGGTAAGACTTAATGTTATATTATTAAATTCATCGTGTACCTGCATTTGACTTTTTACGCACAAACGCACGTCATGCCAACACGTGATCCGCGTGACACTTATCTTTGCCATCGTCCTCGTCCGTCACATTTTCGTTCAGAACAAAGAGCGACACGCGTGACCCACGCACACGTTGCATTTGCACGTATATAAGTGGCGAAGCCCTAATCCTCAATCGTAATCATCACTACATCTTCGTCAATAATAGTTTGCAGAATATACGTTTATTAATAATGCCGTTCGACATGACTTATTTACAACGCCGCAAAGGTTATAAAAGGTATAGTATAACATATATGTAGTGTCGTTGTTGACTGCACGCGCCAACTCACATGTACAATTGCACTAATACACATACACACCGACCAACCGAATAAGATTTCGCTTTTCGATTATAATTACTACCTGTAGACTGTAGTAAAGTGATAATTATCTACCTTTCTGTATAAAATAAACTACACCCACGTCGTTTCTATTTATACCAATATTTTACGTCATATCATTATATCATACGCGAACAAAATAATATAATTGTTGCTGTCGAGTTTTGACGATCGTAATATTATTTCACACTATATTTTCATCTTATATTTATTATTATATTTCCGCTCAACAACAGAACCTTTGAACAAGTATAGATAGAAAGGTGAGCTCCGTTATAATATTGAGTTGATCCACTCGGTTGACTACGATTTGTATTTATCCTACGAAAACGAAAAATACAGTCTCTACTGTCTATCATCGCGGATAATGATATAGAATATAGATAGTAAATTGTACATGTGAGTGCAAAACGACTATATGAGCTATGATGTAACACACTTATAGGTATGCAGTATTTTTAATGGTATCAATCTAAAAAAGCGAAGTATAAATAAATTGAAAACATAAATTGCGAATAAAAATACTTTATAATAACTATGAAATATACTTATTATACATATGTACAGGCGCGGACTGGTGAAAAAGGGCATGGGATGCTACATAATTTAAAGGGCAAATAACAAAAATGTGTGGAGCAAATTTAAAATATGTAGATTATGTATAAAATATTGAAAATAAGAAAAACTCTTTAATAGGTACCAAGATATAACTAATATTCAAACAAAATTGTAAATTTATGATTAAAAACAAATTAGATCGAATTTATTTTAGGGCAAGGAATGCTGTAGCATCCCAGCTAGTCATCCGCACCTGCATGGCTGCATATGTATATTGAATTATTGAATACATATTTTAAAAAGATTTAATATATAGGTATTATGTATACCTTTATATGTGTCATAATTATTGTAATACTTATGAGTTATAAATGATATTTATTATTTAAATTATCCTTACACAGTAAAAAACATAAAATTGAAGGAAAATATTTTTCATACATATTTACTCGTGAGTTCAATCGTGGGCTTTATAATTCTATGTTTTTTAAGAAATTTACATTGCCATCGAATCCATATTATACCTAATTATTAAATTATATCCAAGGAATTTTTTTTTTTTTTACGTAATTTTTATACCTTTTTTGTGGCTTTTTTTAAAATCTATTTGGACTCACCTAACCATCTAGTCTATAAAAATCTTCAATGTAGTTATTATTTATTTGTGATTAGTTGATTAGAAGTGATTGATTTAGCGGGATAATTAGAATAAAAAGGTTTTTATAAGTACCTAAACATTTTCACTTATCAGTCATAAGAGAAAAACTTAGAAAATTAAATAAAAAAGTCTGTACCTAATCACTCTACTGTACTGTTTTTGATATAGACTGTATCTCGTAATTAATAAGTCTGCACTGTTATGGATGTGTTAAATACTCGAATTGAATGACGATTCAATATGAATCTAACCTAAATCATTGCATTCGAAAAATGATTCTAACCAAAAACTATACCTATACAACTATAACTACTAGGTATATGAGTATATTCTATGATATATTTATATTTATCTACAAGTAAATTTAGTTTATATTTGTTAATCCATATTTTATTGTATAGACCTACGAAAAACATTTTTGAGTCCTAAATGAAAAGGAGATTTGAAAACTTAAAATAAAAAATAATTTCTTCCGCTTATCAAATAAAATTATGCATAATATTTTAAATGTGTTTTTTTTAATCTGTTTAAAATTGTAAAAACAACGTAGGTATGAATAGTATTGTATTACATTTTCAAAACCACGAAAAAACTAAACCAATTCGAAAATGTTATTTTGCTGTTAGAAACATATAAGGTAGTAGATATGTACAGGGGCGGAGTGGCTCAACAATTCTTACCGGGCAAACAGATATTTTCAGGCCATTTTTTTCAAATTTAATTTCTTACAATTTATTGTCTTACTGCTAGATGTGTGCTTACAATTTTTTTGATTGGGTGAAGTATAAAACAATTTATTTAGCCTACATATTGCTAGAAGATATTATCAATTTATTATTATACACATTTTATATTCTTCCTAGCTTCTATTGTAAAGTAGGTAGTAGGTATCAACCATAAAAATGTTTATTCATTATAATATCAAGTATTTGAACCAAAAAACTCCCTCTAAGTAATCTTATAACTGAACACAGATATTATTTTATATTAACACAAATATATCATTACTATAGAAATTTATTTTTTATACTTATATATAATAAAAACACTTAAGCTTCTTGTTTTAGGAAATTTATTAAATAATATTTTACAATAACAATTTGCTTAGTAAATTACTATTACTGCCCAACTCGTTAGTAATGACAGCGTTATCTACTTCTTAAATAAGAAAAGTAATACCATCAGCTTATTTGCATGAGCATAATATATTATGCATTGACAAAAATTTAAAAATTTACCTAAATTAAAAGTAATAACATACTACCAGAGTAGGGGGTATTTAAATACAATTTTATTTATATAATATTTTACTATAAAAATATGTTTATTCGAATAATTTTTTATTCCAAATTATACTAATTCAAATAATTAACTAGATAATATTATTTTGCCCAACTCTCCATACTACAATATGTCAATACCTATACCTTTGAAATATTAATTAATTTTTTCACACTTTTTCCCAATCACAGACAAAAGCTTTTTATTTTTATTTTGTTCCCTCTCATGTCCTCCTTTTCGTTTGTTCTGGTTTTTGTAATTTTTATGAATATTGAAAATAAAAAACAAATAGAAAATTGCACATTAACTTATTAAAACTTTACGGCTTTGTTTGGATTTATTCCGTATTGATCGTATTATCGCAGATTATACTAACTACAAACATAATCTGTGGTATTTGGTATTATTAAATAAAAATGCAAGCCTGTGATGTTATTTACAACCATTGTCATATAGGTACTTTGTTGTTTTGTGTCAATTAAAAAATAATATACCCCGTTTGAATAACTATTTATAGATTGCATGTTTTACTTGTCTATTATTATGATAAGACGACCGATAATAAGAAAACGAGTTATCGCAACATAGAGTATTTACTACTTATAATAAAATTGGTGGTTCACATATCACATTATTAATTGGTTTTCGTTGTTTTTACAATCATCAAAAACAGTTAAAATTTAAATATTAATTATTTTCATCACACCAGGACCAGGCCACTTCTAATATAAGCAAGCCAGGCCACCGGGCATTGTCCCGGTTGCCCGGCGGGCCACTCCGCCCCTGGGTATGTAATAACGCAAAAATAGAAAATTAATAAAATAAAATAAATTAAGAGGACATCGCACCCGCATGTGTTGTCTCCGTCTTACACACGTACGACATAGGAAATGTTCGTTCGCTAGTTTCAATAGGGTATTGTCAGTTTTAATATTAAAGTGAATCCACCTATATTATCAAACTTTTAGGTAGCAACATTATCTGTGTTCTCTCGTTGGTTTTTTACGATATTTTAATTTTTATGTGAGTTATGGGTATGTAAATTATGAATATTTTAAAATGTTCATAACTCACTTAAAAATTAAAATATCGTAAAAAACCAACGAGAGAACACAGATATTGTTGCTACCTATAAGTTTGATAATAGGTGGATTCACTTTAATATCAAAACTGACAATACCCTATTGAAACTAGCGAACGAACATTTCCTATGTCGTACGTGTGTAAGACGTCCTCTTAAAATTAATATATAAATAATATAATTATAAGAATAATTTAATATAATTATAATTATAAATTAATACAACTAATAAGGCACAAGTTTATAGAAGTATTTTCTATTAACTGTTTAATTTTCAAAATAATTTGACTATTTCTAGTCTATTTATAATTTTTTTACTATTAATATCATTAAAAATATTTTAATTGGTCCAAAAGCTTGAGAATGTAATAGAATAGGTTCCTCATGTCATTTTTATAGGTCTTAAAAAATATTAAAGAATAGATAAACAGTAACGATTTTTTTCATTATAAGCATTTGAAGTTCTAATTTTGATCAAATTCATTAAAACCACAAAAACATATAAATTATTTGTGCATATAGTTAAAAATGTATTAAATGTTCAATGTTTTAGCTACATTTTGAAAACTTAATACAAGACATAAGGCATAATGTTTCTCATAAGTAGATAATACCCATAATCTACTGGTCAATAAAACCAAAATTATATAATATTATTACTAAAAATTTTTTTTTTTGGGTGCTATTTCAAACTTGGATGAAATTTAAAATTCAAACGAATGATTACGATTTTAGTTTTTTTGTTGTAGTTCAAAAAATATTTTTTTTGGAAACTCAATATTTTTACGTTTATTATTATCTTTTATAAATACAATTACTTTTTCAAAACATTTAGAATAATGCTATGCTTCTACCATTCTATGATAGGTTGGAATTGATTCTATAGTTAATAACAATTATACAGGTAGGTATTATGTATACATTATAATATTAGGTACATATACCAGTGGCGGACTGGGAGAAAAACACAGCCCGGGAAAATCATAATTGTAGAGGCCCTCAATATACTAACGGCCTTTTAAATATATATATATTTTACACGTCATATGGATGCCTATATACCTAATAACTATTTTAGTTTCTGAGCGGAGCGATGCATGTATAGTTTTTACAATGATGCGTGTTTTTTAATTTTTTTTTGTGTCTGTCATCACCTTTTAGGACATTAAAAATGCTTAGATTTTTTTCAACATTATCTTTTCTAATAGGAAAGTAGTGAATCTAGTTGGTAGTTTTCCCAGTAGTTTTCAAAGGTAAAGTGAAAAACAAAAGAAAAATTATTTTTATTTTTTGATGTAACTCTAAAACAAATGACCGTATCTACATGCAATTTTGACTGAATGTTAATTTAGCTTTTTTTATACACCATAACATTTCAAAATATTTTGACTTGTTTTGAACTGTTTACGGCAATTTAAAATTTCATGTTTTTTAATTTTTTTTTTTCTATAAATATCAATAAAATTGTATTTGTTGTCCCAAAGTGCGTGAAAAGGTAATGAAAGGCTCCTCATATATTGTTACTAAAGCGGTTGAAAAATATTAAAAATACATAGACACGATTTTTTTTATAATCATTTAAAGTTTGAACTTTTTTACAAATGTATCAAAATCTTGAAAATTATCAATCATTATAATTAAAAAATTATGAAATGTTCAGTTTTATAACTAAGGATTGAAGATTTAAAATATAGATTCTCATAAATTGTTCATATTATGACCAATAAATCTAAAAAAATATATAAACACAGTTATTTCTTACAGACATTTTAAATTCAAATTGTGAATTTTTATTTCTTTATTTTAAATAATATTCAATTTTTTAATTACATCTAGATTAGTATTCTTGGTCTACGATAAGAGGTATTAGTGTATTACCTCAGTGTATAGAGCAAAGCTAGTAAATTCATATGTTAACCATACACTTTGTTCACATTTATCAACTACAAGCAATAAATAAATTTATTATTATTAAAATAAAATTTGAACAAAGTTACATATTAAATCCAATAATATCGATTTTGGTTATTTTGTTGTAATTTAAAAATAAATATTATTCGTGGATATAAGAAACTTTTAAGAATATATTGACATATTGTTGTATTTTATACACACAATGACATTTTAAAATGTATTTTTTGGGGGGGAAATGAATTTAACCTACTGTAGAAGATACTAATGCCTAATACTAAAATTAATTACTTTAATCACAATATTATAAAATATGCCAATATTGCTATAGTAATATTATAGACATACCGTCTCAAAATCACGTTTTTCGTACACAATAATATTATATCATTGAATTCAAATTTAATACCATTCATTACAGTGACCTACTATTGTACCTAACCTACTGTAAGCCTGGTCTGGCCGAATACAAGCCAGTCCCGCATTTTAAAATACCTAATCAGAAATCTAGGTTTTTATGTATTATGTATTATATAATAACATAAATGTAATATTACATTCAATTGTCACAGCTGCGACGGATTGTTTCTTTCTTTAAATAAAAAAAAAATTTGAAATTTGAACTTCTTCAAGTTTACACATTAGTTTTTCAACACTCATGATTAAAAGTGCTTCTTATAATTATCTTGATTCATATTAGCCTTAAGTATCGTTTTAACAAACTTAGTTTGCTATAAAATTATTAACTTCAGTGACTGACAAGGTAAGAAAAAATTCATATGAAACATATAATTCTGTATATCGCCACTAGGATTTGTTTTCTTTAACACATTTAAAATGCGTTGTCACGATTGAGCTGTAAATTGTAATTCGATTTTTTTCTCGCGTTTTTTGGTGGCTCCGCCTTTTGTTTTTTTAGAACTCATATTACATAAAAATGTTAATTTGCAGGCGGTAATAAAAACAATAAACGTAAATACGAGGAATGATGCTCTATAATATATGTCTAAAAACGGATAAGTTTGTCGATTGTTGATGTAGTGTTTGTAGGTACCTACTTAGTCACAGTCGTCAGTCAGTAACACAGCAGTCGATAATTCTGTACACAGTGTACGCACTAAACTATTAATTGTCATTTTTGGATGATATAGCTCAC